>NC_059125.1:23683729-23985729 GCF_020740685.1 Jaculus jaculus
ATCTCTATAATCCTGAGGTCTCTGCTCATGGCTCCATCAACTTTCCACACAGGGACTCCAACCACCCTCTCTCACATTGCCAAGTGCCCATTTACAAAAAAACAAAAAAACAAAAAAAAAAAAACAACCATTGCAAGTGAAATGACACTTTCTTCCTGCATTTCTTATACTCCCTTAGTACCAGGTGGGCTACCAAATTTGTTAATCCACAGAGAAATCAAACCATCTTTGAAGAGCAGGAAAACTCCATCAGCATTCTTCCTTCAAGCAAATTCCATTTAAGAGTTAGCATTCCTCCTATTGTACTAACATCGAACAGCTGGCCCAATCTCAATGGTCATAATTTCTCAAATGATTGTAGCTAAAGTGGGCTGCTATGTCCTACCCCAAACTTAAGTTCTATCTGTGTCATATCCACTTGTCATACCAGTCAATTCTTCTAAATTAAAATCTGTTCAAATTCTGAGAACACAAGAAGAATACAGCTTGTCTCTCCCACAAACTGCCTTTAGTCCTATCACCAAGAAGTTCTCTTCTCCTCATAAACCAAGGCTCAGTTCACAGTTATTTCTGAATTTATATCTCTCAACTCTAAAGAATCCATCAAACTCTAGATATAGAACTTTAAGGGGACTCTTAGTCCAAGGTTTCAAATATTTCCACATTTCTCTCACAAATCAGTTCCAAAAGATCAAAAGCCATACAGTCTGATTTCTAATAACACTGATCTTACTCCACTGGTACAAGTTTTCTGTTGTCAATACCTTAGCATTGCTGGGACAAAACAACAGACCAAAAGCAGCTGATGGAAATAAAAGTTTGTATTTTGGCTGGTAGTCTCAAGAGGAAGCTTCATGATGTCAGGAAAAAAATGGTAGACCTGCCGGGTGTGGTGGTGCATGCCTTTAATCCTAGTACTTGGGAGGCAGGGGTAGGAGGATCGTCATGGGTTCGAGGCCACCTTGAGACTCTATAGTGAATTCCAGGTCAGCCTGGGCCAGAGTGAGACCTTACTTCAAAAAAAAAATGGTAGACCAGATGCTAGACATCATCTCCTTGCTACTGCAGGTGGTATCAGTAGCAGAGGAGTGAGGCAAACTACACTGGCAAGCTATGGTTAATAAATCTCATGGTCCATCTGCAGCAAGACACCTCCCCCAGCAAGGCTGCACCCCCATACTGAAATTAGTTGAGTACCAAATTGAGTTGAGCATTCAATTTTTTTTTTTTTACTTTTCTTTATCTGAGAGTGACAGACAGAGAGAGAAAGAGGCAGAGAGAGAGAGAGAGAGAGAATGGGCATGCCAGGGCCTCCAGCCACTGCAAACGAACTCCAGATGCGTGCGCCCCCTTGTGCATCTGGCTAACGTGGGCCCTGGGGAACTGAGCCTTGAACCAGGGTCCTTAGGCTTCACAGGTAAGCGCTTAACCACCAAGCCATCTCTCCAGCCCCCAAGCATTCAAAATACACGTTTTTCTAGAGGAAAACTGATTTAAAATCACCACTGTCATAAATTCCTTTCCATGGAATGGGCCTAAAATTTAATTAGGAAACAGTTGCTTACCTTCATAACTAAGTCAGTTGTATATTTTGCATTGATTTATGGATAGATGTGAGGACATACACTTAAAAAGGGTAATATACACAAATGATTATGGCACATGGTGGTGACACAAGCTTGGAATCCCAGCACTAAGGAGAATATGTGTGTGTGTATATATATATATATATATATATATATATATATATATATATATATATATATATCATCTGTTATTTATGTTTTAACAATACTTCATTTACCTGGATGATGGTGTTATTAGATTTAAATAGGAGCAGAAGGAAACATTAATGGCTTTATTTTAGCCTACATTTTATTTTTTATTTATGACTTTTATGATATATGGCCTTCCAAATGTGTGCTTTCAAACTGCTTCCTAAATATTTAAATTTATCAATACAGATCAGTTTTGCTTTTAACTCTATGATGAAAATGTTATGGTGTGAGTGATGGAGTACAGTCAATGAAGAGAATCATGCATAACTGAGCAATTGACAAAAATAAGTGGCTTATGAGTGCTCATTGCAAAAGAAAGCAGGCATCCCCTCCAGGGCTCATGGAATATGTTAAAAGAAGGAATGTAAGAGCTACAGGATGGGGAAGAGTGCTGTGTCATGCTGATGATTAGAAATACCTAGGCTGTTATACTCATGAAATCATATCAGATGTGGTTATCTGAAAAAAAAAAAAAATACACATGATGGGGCCAGTCAGCAATCTATCACAGATAGGGGAGAGGTTTGGAAGACTATTTCCTACCATCATAACAATTAAAGGTTTCCATGGCAATAAGTCATGCTCTTGAACATATACCCAGTAGAAAGTGATAAGAAGGAGTATAGGGAGACCATGGGTGTTAAGGCAGAGGGATTTGGTATACATATGTCAAAAAAATAAATAAAAATGTAGGTGGAAAAATATAACATAATAATTGAAATCTAGATGCATGAGTCAGACCAGAGAAACAAAAATAATTCCGTCCATGTAGTTTAGGACAGGGCATTTGATCTTGGGAATATTGTATGTAAATTATTCTAAGAACTTAAAGGATAAACAGAGGACCATGAAGAAATCTCACTGTCTGTACCTGAATTATAGGAGAAAGTGTAGGAAGCAGTTAGGTCTTAAGATAAAGGATCACTAAAGGAAGTTAGGACCATAGAACAAACACAGCCATGGCCAAGAAGGCCATCAATGACAACAGAGGTGCCAGAGTAGTCTGGATTTTACTCATTGCTCATCCTCAAATATTCTGAGAGTGACTTCCATTCACAGAACACAGTCACAAGCTAATTGGTAATGAAGGAGTGTAGACCTGTGGAGCTCATTCATATGACACATAAATCATAAAACAGGGGGAAATAAGGAAACTTTTTTCTATGCATAGAATGCTAACTAGCATCAAAGCCTATTCAGAACAGTATTACAACTAGATCTTGTAGAATATCATCATAATGTAGAGTTTATTGATTGAATGATAATCAGACAAAAAAGAATAGTTTCAATGCTAACAGAGGAGTGAGTTGATGGTAAAAAAAAATAATAATAATAATATAAAGCTGGGCATGGTGGCACACGCTTTTAATCCCAGCACTCAGGAGGCAGAGGTAGGAGGATTGCCATGAGGTCGAGGCCACCCTGAAACTACATAGTGAATTCCAGGTTAGCCTGGGCTAGAATGAGACCCTACCTTGAAAAAAAAAAAATAAGAGTAATTTGAGAAAAAGTCAACAGGCAAAAAATTAATATATATATAATATAAACAACTTTAAAAGTTATAAAACGTACAATTAACTTAATGAAAAATGGCCATGTGATCTAAGTAGGTACTTCTCAATATAAGAAAATCAAAGAGCCAACAGATATACCAAAAAGTCAAAAAATAAATCAAACCTACAATGACATACAATTAAAATGATGATTATGAAACCACAACAATGCCAACATAGGTACAGAGCAAAGAAAAGTCTCATGCACTGATGGTGGGATTCAAATGAGGACAATTATTATGGAAGATGATATAGAGTTTCCTCAAAGAAACTGAGCATAGGTGTGGGGATACAGCTCAGTTGCTAAAGTACTTACCTTACATGCATGAGGTCCCCAGTTTAATCCCAGGAAACCTTGGAAAAGTGTATTGCATGGCCAGGAACACTTGTAATCCCAGTGCCAGGGAGGCAGAAAGAAGCATCCCTAGGCCATGCTGGCCAGCTAGACTTAGCCTAACTGATGAGCTCCAGGCCAGTGGAGAACCTTGTCACACAAAAGGTATGCAGCATATGTGTACATACTTTTGCATACACAAATATTGAAAAATGAAACTAGACCTACCATATGATCTAGTTAGACTATTTCTGATTTTATATACAAGAAATAGTTACCCACACACCCACATTTACAATGGCACTATTTACAATAGGTATGATATTGATTATCTTGGTAATTAAAGGATAGGTGGATATAAGAAGAAGATCTACTATGCAAATACAATGGCACATCACTTGGTCACAGGAAGAACAAAATCACATAATTTGCTGAAAATTAGATGTAACCAGAGGTCATTACATTAAGTGAAATAAATCAAACACAGAAAGACAAGTATCATATTTTTTTCACATATGGAGGGATTTTTTTTTCAATGAAGTTGACCTAATTGTAGAATACTGGTTATTAAGTGGTGGGAAAGGGTGAATATGGTAGATGAAAAGAGGCTAGATTTGATCAGTATACAAAATATGCATATATCACACTAAACTCCATCAATACGTAAAATCAATATGTGATAATCAAGATCCAGAGGCTCCTAACAGCCTATCACTTAAGTAGATTTAAAATTCACTTATGAATTGAGTGGCAATAAACATGGTTGAGCATGTGTAAGAGCCAAAGGAAGGGTAGGACTCTTTACAACATGCTCCTCCAGACACAAAATGGCCTGGATATCCATGACATCAAAATAAAAGAGAGACTGATTGAGAAGGGGAGGGGATATGATGGAGAATGGGATTTCAAAGGGAAAAGTGGGGGGGGAGGGTATTACCATGGGATATTTTTTATAATCATGGAAAATGTTAATAAAAAATTGAGAAAAAAAGATATAAATATTTAAAATGCACCCAACATTGCTCAGGAAATATTGCAGAAGAGGGGGTGGAAAAACTGTTAGAGCCACAAGTTGGGGAATTAGGCATAGAGACATTGCTTCTCCCCCATAACTGACTGCTTTCCCCACAATGCATGATCCACAATCCCTATAGGGTCAACCTTTATCCCCAACAAGGAAGGCCTCAATGGAAAAGTGGCAGGGATATGGGAAACAGTGGCACCAACATCTGTTGTTTACATTCTAAGTATGTCCATATCTAATAAAATAAATTTTAAAATATTAAGACCACACAAAAGTCAAATTTGAGCATTTCCCTAAAGTTAATGCAGTGAGATATAATTTAAGGTAGCCTTTAAGCCTTTGTGATTTCTATATTGCAAAACACTCAATTTATATGTAATTGTAAAATCAAACATGATATTATTTGAATGTCTCTTGATTTTTTTCTCTTTCAGTCCATCCTATGGAATAATATGGTAAAGCAAAATCAGAAATAAAATTTGAAAGTATTAAAATAAAGCCATGTTTACTTAACAATATTATCTATGGAATAAGAAAAATATCTGAAGATGTCAAAACTTAAATATCACTTTATTATTGTGGGAAATATTAAAAAAAAACTTGGAAAATGCAAAAAACTTACACATACATGCAGAAAAGATATCAAAAATGTTAGAAATGACAAATCAAAAGTATATAAATAAAAGTTGAAAATGGTATTAAAAAGAGGCTGTGAAGGTTAAATTCTGTTGTTAACTTGACCAGATTAGAAATCCAATGAAAAGAACCTCTTGGGTGGGTCTGTGAGGTCATTTCCAGGAAGAATTAACTGAGCAAAAAAGTCCTTCCTAGCAGTAGGCAGCCCTTCCTGTGGGGGACTCTACATAAGGCAGCTCAGCAGAACACAGAACTTTTTCATTGGCCAGACTGCCCCTGCTGCTCACTGCTATGTGCTTTCTGCCTGGCCCTCCCTATAACTGGTTGGTGAGTATGTGTTCTGTTTGGCTGTCCTCTGGAGACATTGGTGGTCCAGTTGTGGCCTTCACTTGTGGGAAAGCATCAGCAGCTGGGTCACTTTTTGGTGGTCATATCTGTGTCCTGCACTGGTAGGCAAGCTTCAGCAACTGGGTAGCTGTTTTGTGGTCCACTCTCCAGTTGACAGTTGTGGGCAAGAAACAACAGCAGCTGGGCAACTGTTTGGTGGTCCAGACAGTGCCCTGCACTTGTGGGCAAGCTTCAGCAGATGGGTAGCTGTTTGGTGGTCCAGTCTCTCACTGGCACTTGTGTGCAAGCTTCAGCAGGTGGGTAATTATTTGGTGGTCCAGTCTGTGACCTGAACTTGTAGGTAAGTTCCATCAGCTTGGGAACTGGTGGTCCAGTCTGTAGATTGCCCTTCTGGGCAACTTTCAGCAGCTGGGTAGCTTTTTAGTGGTCCAGTCTGTGGCCTGAACTTGTGGCAAAATTTCAGCAGCTTGTAGCTGTTTGGTGGTCCAGACCTCACCTGCACTTGGGGGCAAACTGTTTGTCATCCAGTATCTGGCCTGCACCTGGGGGCAAACTTCAGAAGCTGGATAGCTCTTTGGCAGTCCTGGCTGTGCCCTGCACTTGAGGACACGCTTCAGCAGCTTGTTAGCGGTTTCATGGTCCAGACTCTGGCTTGTATTTGTGGGCAATCTTCTTCACCTGGGTAGCTGTTTGGTGGTCCTGTGTCCAGTCTGCACTTGTGGGCAAGCTTTAGCAGTTGGGGGACTATTTGGTCGTACAGCCTCTCCCATGCCCTGTGTCCTGCACTTTTTGCAAGCTTCAGCAACTTGGAATATGTGTGGTAGGCCAGTCTCCCCTCCTCATGTGGGCAAGCTTCAGCAGCTGTGTTGCCGTGTGGTGATCCAGTCTGTGTCCTGCACTTATGGGCAAGCTTCAGCATCTGGGGTGCTGTTTGGTGGTCCCTTGTACAGCCAGCACTTGTGACCAGCTTCTGTAGCTGGGTAGCTGTTTGGTGGTCCACTCTGTCACCTCCATTGTGGGCAAGTTTAAGCAGCAAAAGAGCAGTCTGGTGGTCCAGCCTATGCCCTGCACTTGTGGACAAGCTTCAGCAACTGGAGGGCCATTTTTTGGTCCTCTCTGTAGCCTGCACATGGGGCAAGCTTCTGCACCTGGGTAGCTGTTTGCTGGTCCATTTTCTGGCCTGAACTTGTTGGCAGGCTCCAGCAGCTGGGTACCTGTTTGTTGATCCAGTCTGAGGTCTGCACATGTGGGCAAGCTTCTGCACCTGGGCACTGTTTGGTGGGCCAGTCTCTGCCCTGTACTTGTGGGCTAGCTTCAGTATCTGGGTACCGTTTCAATGGTCCTGCCTCTGCCCTGAATGTTATTTGCAAGGTCAGCATCTGGGCAGCTGTTTGGCGGGCCAGCTTTGGCCTGCACAGGCGGGCAGACTTTAGCAGTGGTGTAGCTGTTTGTGGTCTTGACTGTGGCCTGAATTTGTAGGCATTCTTCAGCAGCTGGGTGGTAGTTGTTGGTCCATTCTGTGGTCTGTACTTGTGTACCAGCTTCAGCAGCTGAATAGGGTTTTGGTTTTGGTTTTGTTTTGTTTTGTTTTTGTGGTCCAGTCTCTGGCTTCCACTTGTGGGTAAGCTTTGGCAGCTGGGCAGCTGTTTGCTGGTCAATTTTCCAGGCTGCACTTGTGGGCAAGTGTCAGCAGCTGGGTAGGTGTTTGGTGGTACAGACTCTGTCCTAAACTTGTGGGCATGTTTCAGGAGCTGGGTAGCTGTTAATGGTTGTCGTAGTTTGATTCAAGTGTCCCCCATAAACTTGGGTATTCTGAATGCTAGTCTACCCAGCTGATGGCAATTGGAAATTAAAGCCTCCTGTAGGTAGTGTATTGTTGGGGCCAAGCTTATGGGTGTTATAGCTAGTGTCCCCATGCCAATGTTTAGCACACTGTCCTGTTGATGTTGTCCACTTGATGTTGGTGAGGGGGTGATGTCCACCCTCTGCTCATGTTGTCATTTGATCTGCCATCATGGAGCTTCCCCTTGAGTCTGTAAGCCAAAATAAGCCTTTCTCCCATAAGCTACTCTTGGTTGCGTGATTTCTACCAGCAATATGAATCTAACTGCAACAGTATAGTTGGTACCAAGGTGCAGTATTGCTATAGACAACTGACTGTGTGGCTTTGGCCTCTGGGAGTTGTTTTTCAAGAGGAATGTGGAGGAATTTGAAACGTTGGCCTAAGAGATGCCTTGCAGTGCTCTAAGTACAGATTCATGAACTATTCTGGTTAGAGTTGAAAGATCTGAATGCAGTAAGAACTATGGACTGTGAGGATTGGCTTATGAGGGTGAGAAAGAGCTTTGCTTGGAATGGGCTTAAAGGAAATTGTGTGAGAGGCTTGCTGTTATGCCCCTGTCCAGAGAATTTGTACAAGGTTGCTTTGCATAGAAATGGACTGATGTGAACAGAGGGATATGACACAGAAATGAAATCTTTGGGCTGAAACTTCTGCCTATTTAGCTATAATTATATGACATTACAACCTTTGAGACTGGGACAGCTGACCTACACTGGGGCAACAGGAAGAATGTAGACTCTTTCGAAGGGACCTGAAAGCTAAAGGAGTGTCCTGTTCTTCAAAGTCTGCTTTACCTCCCCACCCCAGGATTAACAAATTGGCACTCCACCTGGTATTATGGAGGATAAGAAATGCAGGAAAGAGAGTGTTATTGAATTTTCAACACAGTTTTGTGTTTTGGAAACAGCCATGGACAATGTGAAGCAGGTTTGCTGGATGCCTGCATGGAGATCCGATGGAGCCAGGAAGATGAACCATGGGCTGTAGTGGAGTCCTACTAGAGATGCCAGGGCCAGGAGATGGCTGCTACGGAAATCTGCTGGGCCCAGATGAAGTTTTCCAGGACTGTGAGTAGCCTAGATGGAGGGGTGAAATTGGAACATCAGAGACTTGTTGCTGGTAAGAATGATCAGACTTGGAGATTTGTCATTGACTAGAGTTGTTAAACTTTGAGCTACAGAGTTGATGTTTGCCCTGTTTTAAAAATTGTATTGGTTGCATATGTCTTTGCTCTGCCCAGTGCCATCTTTTGCAATGTGAATGTTTATTCTGTGCCATTATGGGTGTTTTGAGTTTTTTTTTTCTCTTTGTATGTGTGTGTGGGGGGGTGTACTATGGCTCAGTTCAAAGATCTTGGACTATGGGGACATGTGAACATCATTAGGACTGATAAAACTATGGGGACTCTTAAAGTCATACTGAATGCATTATATTTTATATCATGTATGGATATCAGTTTATGGGGGCCGGGGCGGAATGTGGTGATTTGATTCAGGTGTCCCCCATAAACTCAGGTATTCTGAGTGCTGGTCTCCTCAGCTGATGGATATTGAAAATTAAGGCCCCCTGGAGGTGGTATATTTTAGGGGGCGGGCTTATGAGTGTTATAGCCAGTTGCCCCAAGCAAATGTTTAGCATACCCTCCCACTGCTGTTGTCCACCTGATGGTGGTGAGTGGGTAATGTCCACTCTCTGCTCATGCCATCTTTTCCCCTGTCATAATGGAGCTTCCCCTCAATTCTTTAAGCCAAAATAAACCCTTTTTTTCTACAAGCTGCTCTTGATTGGGTGATTTCTACCAGCAATGCAAATCTGACTGCAACAGCGGTCCAGTCTCTCACCTGCACTAATGGGCAAGCTTCAGCGGCTGAGTAAACACTTAGTAATCCAGTCTTTGGCCTGCACTTGTGGGCAAGCTTCAGCAGCTGGGTAGCTGTTTCATTCATGGTCCATTGTCCAGCCAGCACTCATGACAAGCTTCTGTAGCTGGGTAGCTGTCTGGTTGTTCAGTCTGTGGCCTGCATTTATGGATAAGCTTCAGCATCTGAGTAACTGTTTGTTGGTCATGTATGTGGCCTGTACTTGTGGGTATGTACAGCAACAGTGTAGCTGTTTGGTGGTCCAAGGCTGTGGCCAGCACTTATGACAAGTTTAAGCAGATGGGTAGTTGTTGTGTGGTCTAGTCTGTTGCCAGTACTTCTGGCCAAGCTTCAGCAGTTGGGTAGCTTTTGGTTGGTCCTTTCCCTCAACTCCACTGGTGGGCAAGCACTCAGCAGCTTGGTAGCTGTTTGGTGGTCCTGATTGTGCCCTGCACTTGAGGGCAAGCTTCAGTAGTAGGGTTGCTGTTTGGTGGTCTAGCATGTGACCTGCTTTTGTGGGGAAGTTTTGCAGTCAGGTTAGCATTGCTGGTAGAGCTCACACAACCATGAGCAACATGTGGGGGGAAAAAAGATGTTTATATTGGCTCAAGCGGGAAGCTCCATGATGGCAGGGAGTATGATGGCATGAGCAGAGGGTGGACATCACCCCCTGTCTAGCATCAAGTGGACAACAGGAACAGGAGAGTATGTCCAACACTGGTAAAGAGACACTGGCTATAATGCCCATAAGCCCACCCCCAACAATACACTGCTTCCTAGAGGTGTTAATTCCCAAATCTCCATCAGCTGGGACCCTAGCATTCAGAACACCTATTTATGGGTGAACACCTGAATCAAACCACCACAGCAAGCTTCAGCAGCTTTGTAGTTGTAGTCCTGTCTCAGGCCTGTACTTTTGGGCAAGCTTCAGTAGCTGGGTGGTTATTTGATGGTCCAGTTTCTCACATATACTTGTGGCATTTTTTCAGCAGCATGGTAGCTGTTTGGAGGTCCTGTCTGTGGAGTGTACTAGTGGGGAAACTTCAGCAGGTGGGTAATTGTTTTGGGGATCCAGTCTCTGGTGTGCACTTATGAGCAATTTTAGCAGATGGGTTGCTCTTTGGTGGTCCAGGCTTGCCTGCACATATGGGTAAGGTTCAGTAGCTGGGTAGCTGTTTGGTGGTCAAGTGTGTGGTTGGTACTTTTGGGAAAACTTCAGTAGCTGGGTATTTGTTTGGTGTTTCCAGTATGAGGCCTACCCTTGTGGGCAAGCTTCAGCAGCTATGTACCTGTTTGATGTTCCTGTATGTAGCCTGCCCTTGTGGGCAACCTTCAGTAGCAAGGTAGCTGTTTGGTGATCTAGTCCCTTGAATGCAATTGTAAGAAATCTTCAGCAGCAGGGTAGCTATTTGGTAGACATGGTGTTTTGATTCAGGTGTCTTCCATAAACTTAGGTGTTCTAAATGCTAGATTCCCAGGTGATGGAGATTTGGGAATATGGAAGCAGTGTATTGTTGGGGGAGGGATTATTGGTATCATACCCAGTTTCCCCTTGCTAGTGTTTTGCACACTCTTCTGTTTCAGTTATCCACCTGATGTTGGCCAGAAGGTGATGTCCACCATGTGCTCATGCCATTGTTTCCCCCTGTCACCATGGAGCTTCCTTTGTTAGCCAAAATAAACCTTTTTCCCTCCACAAGATACTCTTGGTTAGGTGATTTCTGTCAGAAATGAGAACCTGACTTCAACAGTATAGTTGGTACCAAGGAGTGGTGTCATTTGCTATTAGACACCTAACTGTAAGGCTTTGGCCTTTTGGAGCTGATTTTCAAGAGGAATGTGGAAGGATTTGAAACTTTAGCCTAAGAAACATCTTGCAGAGCTGTAAGTATATCTTAATGGACTGTTCTAGTCAGAGTTGAAAGTCCTGAATGCAGTAAGAACTAAGGATTGTGAGGTTTGACTTATGAGGATGAGAAAGAGCTTTGCCTGGACTTGGCTAGAAGCAGTTTGTATGAGAGGCTTGCTGTCATGTCCATGTCCTGAGAACGTGTGCAGGGTTGCTTTGCATAGAAATGGACTGGTGTGAGCAGAGGGATATGGCACAGAAAAAAAAAAAAAAGATATCTTTGGGCCAAAACTGTCCCCCATTCAGCTGCAATTTTATGAGAGATTACAATCATTCAGATTGGGCCAGCTGACCTACACTGGGACAGCATAAATAATGCAGTTTTTTGAAGGGGCCTGAAGGCTGAACTAGTATCCTGTTCTTCAAAGTCTACTTTATTTCCCTCCTGGACTAACAAATTGGCACTCCACCTTGTATTATGGAGTATAAAAAGTATAGGAGATGGATTGGAGAGATGGCTTAGCATTTAAGGTGCTTTCCTGCAAAGTCAAAGGACCTTGGTTTGGTTCCCCAGGACCCACATAAGCCAGATGCACAAGGTGGCACATGCATCTGGAGTTCACTTGCAGTGGCCCTGGCATGCCCATTCTCTGTCTGTCTCCCTCTCAAATGAATAAGTATATAATAAAATATTTAAAAAAGAAATGGAGAGAAAGGGTCATTGAATTTGTAACATGGTCCTGTGGTTTGGAAATTGACATGGGCAGAGTAAAGAAAGTTTGCTGGCTGCCTACATGGAGACACAGTGGAGCCCTGAGGATGGATGGTGGGTTGCAGTGGAATCCCAGTGGTGATGCCAGGACCATAAGATGGCTGTGGAGGAGAGCTGCCAGCCCTGGATGAAGTTTTCCAGGACTGTGAGTAGCCTAGCTGGAGGGGCAGAATTGGAACTCCAGAAACATTTTGCTGGTTAGAATTATCGGGCTTGAAGTGTATGGGTGGGCACGTGGGTCTGGAGTTAGTAGGACAGACCCCTGCTTCCAGGCTCCTCCCACCACCCCCCTCTGGATTTCCTGCACAGACAGTGTGTGGGTGGGTGTGCTGGTCAGGAGTAAGTACACCAGACTCCTGATTCTGGCTTCCTCCACCTCCCCGCTTCTGTGTTGCCTGCAAAGTCAGTATGTGGGCAGGCATGGCAGTCTGGAGTGAATAGGTCAGACACCTATTTCCAGGCTCCTCCAATCTCCCCAATGTGACTTACCTGCTCACACAGTGTGTGCATACATGGGCACAGCCTTTAGGAGTGAGTAGTCCAGACTTCTGTTACCTGGTTCCTCCTACCATCCTGGTTTGGGCTCCCTGTACTGGTCTGTATGATGGAGGACATGACCTGAAGTAGGCCAGATCCCTGTTCCCTTCTTCCTCCCAGTCCCCTGGTCCAAAGGACAAAAATTTTATTCCTGCTCAATAAAATAGTCTTCCTAAAATGGGTAGAAAACAATGCAAAAAAAAGCCAAGAAAAATCAGAAAACTGAGAGATCTCCACTAAGGTTGCCTAGTCCTACAATGGAAGCCTGCAAGAAAACTGTAGAGAAATCAATGGAAATTCATTCCCAAGATGAAAACACAACCACCAATAAATCACTGATCAAAAAAAAAAAAAAAATCACTGAACTAGAAACAAACTATCAAAGAACCAACAATCATATAAATGAAATTGAACAAAATCATCTCTTAGAGTGTTCAGCTACTGACAATAGGCTTAACTTGATTGAAGGAAATGTTAGAACCGTCCAAAGAGATATGAATAAATTGAAGTTAAGAAATAGAAGATCTCAACAGCTGATTGATTAAGTTTAATGAAGACTTGATCAACTTGCAAGAAGGAAATCCAGGAAGCATCAAGAAAATCAGAACTCAAATTGAACTGGTACCTCAAAAAAGATATGGATACAATGCAAAATTAATATAACAGAAAAAATCAAATAGAAATTATATAAGCCTCTCTAGAACCCCTCACCAACAGAATCCACTGATGTGGAAGACATAACTTCTGGCATGGAAAATAAGACAGAATAAATTTATCAGGGGGCCAAATTTTTTGCTAAGCTCAAAGAATCAAGTGAACAGAATAAGAGGGAACTGTGGTATACCTTAAAATGACCAAACATCTGGGTCATGTGTATGCCAGAAGAAGAGGAGATCCAGACCAGAGGCACAGACACAATATTCAATAAAATTACTGAAGAAAAAAGTCAACTCTATGAGTATATGAACACAAAGCCAAACTTACAAAGAACACTGGAGGGAATATGCCACACAGAACAGTCAACCAACCAATTTCAATAGCCACCCAAGAAGAAGATCAAAATGACCAGAACAGACCAGGCTCAAAATAGTACAAAACACAAGAAAGCACTAAATTCCATAAAACACCTCATCATGGCAGGGATTAATTCAAACATCACAGTATTAACTTTAAATATTAATGGTCTTAGCTCACCCATCAAAAGACACAGGTTATCATGATGTATCAAAAATCTGGACCCTTCTATCTGCTGCCTTTAATAAACCCACATCACCACTAAAGATAGATATCTCCTGAGGGTGAAAGGTTGGAAAATGATACTCCAAGCCAATGGAAATAAAAAATAAGCAGGTATTGCTATATTAATATCTGATAAAATAAAGTAAAATAAAATTCTCTCCCAATGTCTGCTATAGCACAATCTTAGAGCCCCACTGGGCACCCTGAGAAGTCTTAGGTTGACTAAGTTGAGAGAAGATAAACCCCCACAAAGAGCAACCTGTTTACAACAAGAATGTAGAGAAAGAACTACCTAATTAATCTGATATTGACATTCTTCTGCCCCTCTCACTTGAAATCATAAATGATAGTTGCTTCTCAGTGTTTTGCTATTCTGTTCACCACCTAGTTTTTAGAATTCCCCAAACCTGGGATTCTAGTTAATAACCCTCAGACTCACTTGGTTCTACAGCAGAGTTTTCACAGTCTGCTAAGATTCTTTCTTGATGGCAAACATTTCAGGGCTTTTTCATGGCTCTAGGTACCTACCCACTTGTCCCTAACATTGAATCTCAGTAAACAGAAATCTTGTGAAAATTCCTCTACTTGTTCCCATGGGAGGGGTATAATGCTGTCTTCAGAAAATATGATCATGGGCTTCCGGTTAAGATGGCGGCGTAGGTACCACGCCAAAGCAGCCTAGGGGGAAAAAGACCCAAAAAACTCAGCAAAATACACACATTTACTAAAAACTGAGGTGTATAGGAAATTGAAGCGGCAGTGGAGAAGTAGAAGAGTTATAGAGCATCCAGAGCCCGCACAGGCGGGAAAAGCGGCTCCGGCAGCTCGGCCAACCGCCACGGCCGTGGCGCAGCAGAAAACCGCCAGACTCGGCTCGAGCTGCAGGAAAACCCAGGTGCGGGATTTTCCCCTCACACCGCGCTCTCTGCAACTCGGGACATGTGAGGGGAGAGCGGCAGCGAGCAGCAGAGGAGCAGACCGCGAGGTAGAAGAACACGTGGAACAGCGAGACACCCAGAGCAGCCGCGGCTCCCTCCCCTCCCCCACCGCCTGAGCCCAGCTCCAGCGAACACAGCAGCGGCCCGGGACCCGGCCACGCCAACTTGGGCTGACAGCGGGACCCAAGCAGGAGCAGAGTTCGGCAGCAACTTCAGCGGCTCCAGCACCGGTACCAGTGGCCCCAGCAGCAGCGGACCCAGGAGCGGCAGCGGCGGTAGATCCCGCAGCAGCGGCTTCGGGGGGAGCAGCAGCGGTGGACACGGCAGCGGCAGCTTCAGCAGCGGTGGTGGCTCCGGTGGTGGCAGCTACGGCAGCAGCAGAGGCAGCAGCAGCGGCTCGGTTTGCCCTGTAGGAAAAGCAAGTGCCCAGCTCCAGAAATCAGAACAGCAGCCCGACGACCCAGGCAGCAACTTGACTGAGACCAAAATCACCCAAGGTAACTGGGATTACACCAGGGAAGGGTCTCACTTGGTCACAAGCTGACTTGGATCCCTCAACAGACCAGAAATCTAAACCTCTTTGTTGATAGAGGATCTGGTCATTATAATAACTACTCTTGCATACATACTCGGGGCTGTTTTTGATTGAATGTGTACAGTGTTTAGTTAAATTTTAGAATCTACCTGTATTTTATTCCACTCAGCCTGCTTGAATACTCCTATAGCAGGGAAACTCAACCCCTAAGAACATCTTTGTAGATACTCTGAGAGTCTTAAGAGCCACACCTAATACCTTAAGGTTCTACCCTGAAAATATATTACATCAAATCAATTGATACAGCTAAGAATACACAGCTAGCTAGAAAATCCAAGCATTAACTTAATCCAAGATGCAAAAATATATACATTATAACACAAGAAACACTAAAAAGCAAGACGATATGAATCCACCTAAAAGTATTAATGCATCAGAAATGTCCTCCAGTGAGAAAGAGTTAGAGGAAATGCCTGAGAAAGAGTTCAAAAGAATAATTATAAATATGTACAAAGAGGTCAAAGAACACATGAAAACAATCAAAGAAGAAATCAAAGAGGAAATCAAAGGAATCAAGAAGAGGCAGGACACCAATTTAATGAAATAAAGAAGGCAATACAAGACATAAATAGGGAAATAGAAATAATAAAGAAAAACCAGTCAGAATTACTAGCAATGAAGAACACAGTTAATGAAATAAAACACTCTGTAGAAAATCTCACCAGTAAGATGGATGAGGGAGAGGACGGAATATCTAAGGTAGAAGACCAGGTGGCAGATCTAATACAGTCCAACAAAGAGAAAGACAAACTTATACAAAAATATGAGTGGGAATTTCAAGATATTCGGGACACTATGACAAGATCCAATATAAGAATTCAGGGCATAGGAGAAGGAGAAGAACTCCACTCCAGAGGCATAGTAGGCATCTTCAACAAAATCATAGAGGAAAATTTCCCCCAAATTGGGAAAGAGGTGCCAATACAGATACAGGAAGCCTTTAGAACCCCAGCCAGACAAAACCCAGAAAGAACCTCTCCTCGCCATATTATAATCAAACTTCCAAACACACACACCAAAGAAAAAATATTGAAAGCAGTCAGAGAGAAAATTCAAGTTACCTACAAAAGCAAGCCCATCAGGATTACAGCAGATTATTCAACACAAACTTTTAAAGCCAGAAGGGCTTGGAGAGATATATTCCAAGTTCTGAAAGATAACAACTGTCAACCAAGGTTAGTTTATCCTGCAAAGTTATCCATTCAAATAGATGGAGAAATAAAGACATTCCATGACAAAAGCAGGTTAAAGGAGTATTTGAAGACAAAACTAGCTCTACAGAAAATACTTGATAGAATCCTCCATGCTGAACAAAAGGAAAAGCACACATATAAGGAACCTAGAAAAAACAAGCTATACTCAAATACCAGTTAACGGAAGAGAGCACAGGTAGAACCAGAAACACACACACACACAAAAATGGCAAACATAAATACACACCTTTCAATAATAGATCTTAATATCAACGGTCTCAATGCCCCAACGAAAAGACATAGATTTGCAGACTGGGTTAAAAAGCAGGATCCTACAATTTGTTGTCTCCAAGAAACTCACCTTTCTACAAAGGATAGACATTATCTTAGGGTGAAAGGTTGGAAGACGGTGTTTCAAGCAAATGGGCCTAGAAAACAAGCAGGGGTTGCTATCCTAATATCAGACAGGGTAGACTTTAGTCCGACGTTAGTCAAGAAAGATAAGGAAGGTCACTTTATATTGATTAAGGGCACACTCCAACAGGAGGACATTACAATCCTAAACATATATGCACCTAACATGGGGGCTCCCAAATTCGTCAAACAAACACTATTAGAACTAAGGTCACAGATAACACCAAACACAGTGGTGGTGGGTGACTTTAACACCCCACTCTCATCAATTGACAGGTCATCCAGGGAAAGAATAAACAGAGAGGCATCTGGACTAAATGAGGTCATAGAAGGAATGGACCTAACAGATATATACAGGACATTTCATCCAAAGGCTGCAGAATATACATTCTTTTCAGCAGCACATGGAACATTCTCTAAAATAGACCATATATTAGGACACAAAGAAAATCTTAACAAATTCAGGAAAAGTGAAATAATTCCTTGCATTCTATCTGACCACAATGGAATTAAACTACAAATCAGTAGCAAGAAAGGCTATAGAGCATACACAAAATCATGGAAACTAAACAATACACTACTAAATGATGAGTGGGTCAATGAAGAAATCAAAAAGGAAATCAAAAAATATATAGAGTCAAATGATAATGAGAACACAACATACCAAAATCTCTGGGACACAATGAAGGCAGTTCTAAGAGGTAAATTTATAGCCTTAAGTGCCTATATTAAGAAATTAGAAAGGTCACAAGTAAACGACCTAATGCTTTGCCTTAAAGCCTTGGAAAAAGAAGAACAAGGCAAACCAAAAATCAGTAAACGGGAAGAAATAATAAAGATTAGGGCAGAAATTAATGAAATAGAAACAAAAAGAACAATCCAAAGAATTAATGAAACAAAGAGTTGGTCCTTTGAAAGGATAAACAAGATTGATAAACCCTTAGCAAATCTGACCAAAAGAAAGAGAGAAGAGACACAAATTAATAAAATCAGAGATGAACAAGGTAACATCACAACAGATTCCAGAGAAATTCAAAAAATCATAGGGACATACTATAAAAGCATATACTCCACAAAGTATGAAAATCTGAAAGAAATGGATGATTTCCTTGGTCTATATGACCTACCTAAATTAAATAAAAATGAGATTAATCACTTAAATAGACCTATAACAAACATGGAGATCCGAACAGTTATCAATAATCTCCCAACTAAAAAAAGCCCTGGCCCGGATGGATTCACTGCTGAATTTTACCAGACTTTTAAGGAAGAGCTAACACCATTGCTTCTTAAGCTTTTCCAGGAAATAGAAAAAGAAGGAATTCTACCAAACTCCTTTTATGAGGCCAGCATCACCCTGATACCAAAACCAGGCAAAGATAGAACAAAAAAAGAAAATTACAGACCAATCTCCCTCATGAACATAGATGCAAAAATACTCAACAAAATATTGGCAAACAGAATACAAGAGTATATCAAAAAGATCATTCACCCTGACCAAGTAGGCTTTATCCCAGAGATGCAGGGATGGTTCAACATAGGCAAATCTATAAATGTAATACATTACATAAACGGGTTGAAGGACAAAAATCACATGATCATCTCATTAGATGCAGAGAAAGCATTTGACAAAATCCAACATCCCTTCATGATAAAAGTCCTACAAAGACTGGGAATAGAAGGAACATATCTCAATATAATAAAGGCTATTTATGACAAGCCTACAGCCAACATATTACTAAATGGGGAAAAACTGGAAGCTTTTCCACTAAAATCAGGAACAAGACAAGGGTGTCCACTGTCCCCACTTCTATTTAATATAGTTTTGGAAGTCTTAGCCATAGCATTAGGCAAGAGACACACATAAAAGGGATGCAAATTGGAAAGGAAGAAATCAAGTTATCATTATTTGCAGATGACATGATTCTATACATAAAGGACCCTAAAGACTCTACTAGCAAGCTGTTAGAGCTGATCAAAACCTACAGCAATGTAGCAGGATACAAAATAAATACACAGAAATCAGTAGCCTTCATATATGCTAACAACAAACACACAGAGGATGAAATCAGAGAATCACTCCTATTCACAATTGCATCAAAAAAAATAAAATACCTTGGAATAAACCTAACCAAGGAAGTAAAGAATCTATACAATGTGAACTTTAAAACACTCAAGCGAGAAATTGCAGAAGACACTAGAAAGTGGAGAAACATCCCTTGTTCCTGGATTGGAAGAATCAATATCGTGAAAATGGCAATCTTACCTAAAGCAATCTACACATTTAATGCAATCCCTATCAAAATTCCAAAGGCTTTCTTCATGGAAGTAGAAAAAACAATCCAAAAATTCATTTGGAATCACAAAAAACCTTGAATATCTAAAATAATACTGAGCAACAAAAAAGAGGCTGGTGGTATCACCATACCTGATTTTAACCTATACTACAGAGCCATAGTAACAAAAACAGCCTGGTACTGGCACAAAAACAGACATGTAGATCAGTGGAACCGAATAGAGGACCCAGATGTAAGCCCAAGTAGCTATAGCCACCTGATATTCGATAAAAATGCCAAAAATACTCATTGGAGAAGAGACAGCCTCTTCAGCAAACGGTGTTTTGAAAACTGGATAAATATCTGCAGAAGGATGAAAATAGATTCTTCTCTCTCGCCATGCACAATAATTAAGTCCAAATGGATTAAAGACCTTAACATCAGACCGGAAACTTTGAAACTGCTAGAGGAAAAAGTAGGGGAAACACTTCAACATATTGGTCTTGGCAAAGACTTTCTGAATACAACCCCAATTGCTCAGGCAATAAAACCACAGATTAACCACTGGGACCTAATGAAATTACAAAGATTTTGCACCGCAAAGGACACAGTGAAAAAAGCAAAGAGGCAACCTACAGAATGGGAAAAAATCTTCGCCAGCTATATATCTGATAGAGGATTAATATCTAGGATATACAAAGAACTCAAAAAGTTAAATAATAAGGAATCAAACAAGCCAATCAAAAAATGGGCTATGGAGCTAAATAGAGAGTTCTCAAAGGAAGAAATACGAATGGCATATAAGCATCTAAAAAAATGTTCTACGTCACTAGTCATCAGGGAAATGCAGATTAAAACTACTTTGAGATTCCATCTCACTCCTGTCAGATTGGCCACCATCATGAAAACAAATGATCATAAATGTTGCCGGGGATGTGGAAAAAGAGGAACCCTTCTGCACTGCTGGTGGGAATGTAATCTGGTCCAGCCATTGTGGAAAACAGTGTGGAGGTTCCTAAAACAGCTAGAGATTGATCTACCATATGACCCAGCTATAGCACTCCTAGGCATATATCCAAAGGACTCATCTCATTTCCTTAGAAGTACATGCTCAACCATGTTTATTGCTGCTCAATTTATAATAGCTGGGAAATGGAACCAGCCTAGATGTCCCTCAACAGATGAGTGGATAATGAAGATGTGGTACATTTATACAATGGAGTTCTACTCAGCGGTAAAGAAAAATGAAGTTATGAAATTTGCAGAAAAATGGATGGACCTGGAAAGTATTATACTAAGTCAGGTAACCCAGGCCCAGAAAGCCAAGCGCCACATGTTCTCTCTCATATGTGGATCCTAGCTACAGATGACTGGGCTTCTGTGTGAGAATGAAAATACTTAGTAGCAGAGGCCAGTAAGTTGAAAAGGAGACATAAAGGGTGGAGAAAGGAAGGGAGGAGGATACTTAATAGGTTGATATTGTATATATGTAATTACAATGATTGTAATGGGGAGGTAATATGATGGAGAATGGAATTTCAAATGGGAACGTGTGGGGGTGGGGAGGGAGGGAATTACCATGGGATATATTTTATAATCATGGCAAATGTTAATAAAAATTAAAAAAAAAAAAGAAAGAAAGAAGAAAAAAAAAGAAAATATGATCATGGGATAGCCATTTCTAGACCTCAGGTATGTTTCATGACATCCTGCTTCTATTTCAACAAGTGTGCAAAACAGTGAAGTATTATAATTCATGGATGTTTGTGATGTGATCTGTATTCCCTTATTGAAATATATAAAACAACATAAAATACATACTGAATAGTAACTGGCCACTCAATACCAGAAATATACATTGAATAAGACTTGACTTAATTTTAAATCAACTGAACCTCTTAGTAATTGCAGGGAATTCTGCACACGGCATGGATATCTAAAACATTTTCTAATAGTTTACATCAAATGATTACACACATACGCACAGAGACACATGATCTAAACCATCACTTATTAAAATGCCATTGTTACTAATCTAATGAAATGTATATTTTCAACCAAGATGAATTCTTATATTCTTGTCAGGCTTTGCCTAAATGGTTATGTAAAGAAGACCTCATGGAATTCAATCTTGTGAGAATTTTCAACCACAACACTTAAGAAAATTAGAGAGTAAACAATATTGTTAGTAAATTTAATTTCTTACCACCTTCAGTATGCTCAAGTAATTCCACATTACTGACATAGATTGATGAACTGTGGATAAACCCATGTTACTTATTCTAGTGATGAATTATCTGATTAGGAAACATACTATTTACTCCTCTTTTCTTTTTCTGTGAAAATAAAATAGCCAGAGAGAGAGAGTTACACAAAAACTTGGTGTGTTTTATTTAACTTTACTTCTATAGTACAGACATACTTCTGATTTTTTTAATGTCAAACACTTAGATTAAGAATTAATAATACTAAAAACTTAAAATCACTTTTTGAAATTTTTATATCAACTGAAACACTTCAAATCACTATGAAACACTGAAAATTAAAGATTTTAAAATTAACTTCTTGAAATTTTTACATCAAAGGAAAATATTCAGAATTAAAACTGCTGAACATTTCAAAACTAACATTTTGAAATTTTTACATCAACAAAACTTACCACTGTGGGGAAAAAAAATATCTAGAGAGAATGAGTTGAACACAATCATGATTTAAATGTACTTTTAAAGAACAAACATATTTCTGAAATTTTTGCATCAACAGAAAAACTTAACATTCAGAATTAAAAGCATTGAAGATTTAAAAACTGGAAGTCTAAAATTTTTATGTTAAATGAAAAAACATTGTGAATTAAAATTAGTACCAATTTAAAAAATAATTTATTTTATTTATTTGAAAGAGAAAGAGGCAAATGGGTGGGAGAAGAGAGAGAGAGAATGGGTGTGCCTGGGCCTTCAGCCACTGCAAATGAATTGCAGACACATGTGTCACCTTCTGCATTTGGCTTACATGTGTCCTGGAGAGTGGAACCTGGGTCGTTTAACTTTGTAGGCAAATGCCTTAACTCCAGCCCAAAAAATTAGTACCAATTTTAAAAGCTGACATTCTGAAGTTTTTATGTCAACAAAAACAACATCCAAAATTATCAAGGACATAAAAACTGACAACTAGTTGTGAGAAATAAGTACTTATCAAACATTCCTCTTTATAACCAGAAGTAGGAAACTCAATATTATGTGAAAGAGAACAAAGGAAAATGGACACAATTACTTCTAAATTCATATCAGGAAAAAAAGGAGAGACGAAGTAAAGAATGAGAGGAAGAAAAGTGGAAGTTAAGAGGGAATATCAGCAAAGAGGAAAGGAATGAGAAGAAGAGCAGCAGAAAGAACAGATACAGCAATGACTTACAAGAGATGCTTCTGTCCGACCTTGTGGAACAGAAGAAACAAAACAAAAACAAACAAACAAACAAACAAAACCAATCAGGCAGCATTTTAAAGTGCAATGACTGTTGTGGTAAGGGGGCTTTAGGAGGTAATGGGCCTTTAGGATGGCATGCAGTCCCCTCTCCCTTGACCTTCCTCATGCTTCAGAGGTGCTGTCAGAGACATCGACACCTGCACTGCTGGCACCATGTCTAGGAGTATTCTCAGGATGCTGTGGGTGGCCCTCTGTAAGGTGACTTGTGAGGAACCAAAGCATGTGGTTGTCAAAGAGGGAGGCATGGTACAAGTTAAAGTCATCTCCTTTCTGTCTATTGATTTTTACCACATCCTTTATCCCAGGTAGCTCAGTAGGAGCTCCAGCTGTGGGGGCCCAGACCTTGACTTCCTCATCTAGGCCACAGCTTGCCATCACAGGCAGGTTAGGATGGGGATCAATAGAGTGTACTATGCCTCCATCATCACCCTCCAAGAACTGAGCAATCTGGCAAGACAATTTTTCCCAAAAGAAAATGTGCCCACAGTCACTACCACTCACTACAAATTCACTTCTGGGGCCATAGAAATGGACACTTTTCACTGTGGCATTATTTCTGTGTCCCATATATCTCTTCTTGTACTGAGCTCCATCATCATCACAGGAGATAAAGAGGAAGATGTCATCATCATTATAGCTGGCTAGGAGCTCAGTGCCATCATGACTGTATGTAAGGCCTGTGACATATGGTGGAGAATTGGTTTCAGCCAGGTGATGAGGACAGAACTTCTTGAGTACTCCATTGTTCTCTTTCTGGTCAATTTTCCTCTGGTCATAAATCCTTACAAACTGATCCTGTCCACCCACTCCAAATTGATAGATATTAGCAGGATTGGTACAGATTGCATATAGTCCCACTTTCTTCTCATTCTCTTTTGTCACAACCACTTTTGAAGCTGGTGGACTTTGCCGGAGGTCAATTTTGAACACAACACCATCTTCACCACAAGTGAGGAACTTGGAAGGGGAGTCAGGCTCCAAAGCCAACTTGTGAGCTGCTCCCGTGTGCCTCACCAAACACTTGGTGATCTCAGTGGATGGCATAGCAGAGAGGTATGCTACCCGGACGCGCCCATCAAGACCAGACGTGGCCAGCATGGAGTCATTAGAATTAGGAAGGAACTGAGTCTGTAGAACATTATATTGGTGGCCACTATGGAAGTTTAGTACTGGGCGCTGATGTACCCAGTCCCACACAATCACGTGCAGATCCTCACTGCTACTGGCCAGCCTGGTACCACGCTGGTTAAAGTGCACTGTATTGACACATGCAGCATGGCCTTCAAGAGAATACTGTAGGCAGAAGCGCTGGACAAAGGCTCTTGCCCCACAGGCATCATACACAAAATGGGCACTTGACCCCAGCTGCCTGTCCCTCAGCCTGGAAAGAACTTGCCAGCGCGGTCTCGGGAGAGCACTTGTCTCTAAGGATAGCCACTGGTCTAGAGAAGCATTTTCATAAAAGTGACTCTGTTCACCTCTGGCCCTCCTGGGCTCAGCACATCCCTCATGTCCCTCAGACTCTTCCTGGGTCTCTTCACCATTGTTCTCCACCACCTCCAGTGCATTCTGTTTCTTCATGTTCCCCAAGAGGTTTTCTGTATTGCAGCGCAAAGTACTGGAGTCTTCCAAGCTGAGAAGGCTGATTCTAGCACCATCACTATCACTGTTGCCATCACCAGCACCATCTGTAAGATTGTCACCATTAGCATCACATTCACCATCCCCATAGCTATAACCACCACTGCCATCACCATGACTATTGCCATCACCATGGCCATCATTATCACCACTACCACCACCATGGCCATCACTATCAGCACCTCCCCCATGGCCACCACAATTACCACTACTACCATCATCATGTGCACCACCACAGCCGACAGCGGTGATTATCCAGAATTGCCTGGGCCCTTACCTTGACCATCTGTGGTGTCTGGTGGAGGGGCACTGCCATGTTCGGAGCCAGTCCCAGCCCTGGCTGAACTCAGACCCACTAGTGGGTGGTCAGGTAGGCTGCTGTGGGAAGAACAGATCTGTCCCCCTGCCTGGGAGCCCTCCTTCTCCTTCTCCGCCTCCTTAGGGCGGCTTTGGTGCTCCAGGTGTGGCGCGGCCTTCTCCTTCTCTTTCCCATTCCCATGGCTGCTGCTCGGTTGGTCTTGCTCCAACATTGCCGAGGACGGCAAAGGTCACAGGGGCAAGGTGTGGAAATCAGCAGACTCTGGAAGTTCAGGGAAAGAAGCAGGCCCACCCTGAATGAAGACCGCAGGTCACAGGAGAAGAGCACAGGGGCGAAGAAAACTGGTGGCTGGGCGAGTGGCTTAGGCCAAAATGGCAGCTGCCAGAAACACTTGAGCTCAGGTATTTAAATAATGTACGGGAACCTAAGAGGATCAGAAAGTGACTTCTTGCTTCATTTCTCATGATATCTGTGGATTGAATTTTGTTTAGGGCCTGAGCTCTGCCTCCATAACCATACAACTGCCGTCTGTACTGTTCATTTGGAGATTGAAAGTGACCCTCGTTATGGAAAATCATTTTCCTAAGCCTCTCAGTGTTTTGAAGTTAATTTGTAGTATGAACTGGGGGTGTAAGAAAAAGCAAAGAAATGTTATCTTAGTACCCAACAGGTAGTGATTTTATGAAAGTCAGCATATATCATTTTTTTCAATAAATTAATGTTTTTAACATTGGTATACATGCTTATAATGTTTTTGATCATATTCACCATCATTACCCTCTCATCACATTACCCTTCAAGCTTCTGAATCATTTCCTCTTTAAACCTATTCCAACTCCTATTCTCATTCTCATGTCTTTTTTTGGTGTGGGGGGTGTTGGTGACCCACTTAGTTTAATTAGTATTGCTTGCCTATGCACAGATGGAGGTTATTTACTGTAGCACACATCATTTAACACTGGTTACAATATCTGAACACTGTGGTCCTCACTCCTTAACCCTTATGAATTGTCAATAGTTCCCCAGGGAGGAGTGGCTTTCATGAGTCCTTCTCCTATCCAAGATGCAGTTTCTTAAGCAACTCAAGTCTTTTGAAGAAATCTTGAGAAGTATAATCTGGTGAAACCGACATAAGGTTTGATACGTAAAGTAACAGGATGTTTTCTTTATTGTTTTTCAGACTACTTTCTTTTTATTGTAAAGTGATCTCAAATGTTACATTAGATGTTCTTCCACTGAATTTTTAATTTTTTTGTTTATTTTTATTTATTTATTTGAGAGCAACAAAGAGGGAAAGAAAGAGAGAGAGAATGGGTGTGCCATCACAGCCTCCAGCCACTGCAGATGAACTCCAGATGCGTATGCCCCCTTGTGAATCTAGCTAACATGGGTCCTGGGGAATCAAGCCTCGAGCCAGGGTCCCTAGGCTTCACAGGCAAGCGCTTAACCACTAAGCCATCTCTCCAGCCCTTCCACTGAAATTTTATAATGTTTTATGTTAAATTAAAATTTTACAATGCACTCTTTATTGTTTATGCCAGTCATGTTCCCTTGGTTAGACAAGAATTTAGTTCCACAATATACACAAGGTTGAAATCAACTGCTGAGTTTAAAATGGACACTGGAATGAGTAACTAACTATACCATCATTTCATTCATTTATATTTAAATATTTCTACCACTACTTTAATTATACCAATTTTATTTCCCATCAGAGACTCCATACATATACTTTTTTAGAGTCAATCAATTTAAGATTCTTAGGGAACACCAACTAAATTTCATGAGAAAAAATATGTGTAATATATAGACCTACCAAAATATTTCTACATCTCTCTGAATATACTGGAGTACTTTATGTACCCTTTTAGAAAAAAAACAATAGCTCTACCAAGACAATTAACTGTCATGGTTGTGTTAACTTCAGAACTTCACTGAGATAATTTCCTCTAAAGTGATCTGAGTATATTTTGTGTATGTAGGGCTATAGGAAATTGCTAAATAAGAATATAAGAACAAGAAAATAACAAATCCAGGTATGGTGGGTGGCTCACACCTTTAATCCCAGCACTTTGGAGGCAGAAGTAAGAGTATCACTGTGAGTTCAAGGCCACTCTGAGACTACACAGTAAATCCAAAGCAGCCTGGACTAGAGTGAAACCCTACCTCGAAAAACCAAAAAAAAAACCTTCAAAGTAATGGAAAGATACAAATTTTACACTTTTAGAATTACCTAAAACCACCTGAGAACCTGTCACCAGTAGTAAGTTAATTGGTGTATAATTTTATAATGAATAATACATATTCATTTTGTCCTCCTTCACATTTCTTGATGGATCATGGATGGGCCATACATTGTCCAGGTCTTATGCAGGTAATGGCAGTTGCTATGAGTTCATGAATGCAATAGTCTCTCAAGTTCAGAAGACAGCATTCCAAAGCAAATCCTTCATAATGTCTGTTCCTTACATTTATTCTGTATCGTGTAAGGGGTGATACAGATGTGACATTTAGTGCTGCACACTCAACAGTCATATTTTCAGAACTTGTATGAGTTTTGAATTTCCTTGATAGTCATATCTAATTGCAAAAAGAAGCTTCTCTTGGAGCTGCAGAAACAGCTCAGCTGCTTTTCAGAACTTGTATGAGTTTTGAATTTCCTTGGTAGTCATATCTAATTGCAAAAAGAAGCTTCTCTTGGAGCTGCAGAAACAGCTCAGCTGCTAAAAGGAGCTTGCTTGCAATGTTTGCCAACACTGGTTTAGTTCTCTAGCCATTAGCCACTCACATAAAGCCACATAGGCATTTGTTTGCATTGGCAAGAGATGCTGTTGTATGTAGGTACACACACACACCCACACACAAATCAATAATATTTTTATTTTTTATGTTTCTATATTTGAGAAAGAAAGAAGCACATACACATTCCTGGGGGCATGTATGTGACAGGGCCACTGCCACTGCAAATGAACTCCAGATGCACACACCACTTCATGCAGCTGGCTGGCTTCATCTAGGTACTGAGAAATCAAACTCAGGCCATCAGGCTTATCAAGTAAGTGCTTTTGACCATGGAGCTCTTGAGCCCAATTTTCACATATTTTTTTAAAAGCTTCTCTGACCAAAGCTGAGAGGCATAAACAAATATTTAGAGGGAGGTTTGATGTGCATAACATATCTGTTTAGCCAAGCAATAGTAGTTTCTTGCACCATAGGCCTTCCCAGACATACATTTTTGATAGGTTTTCAGTACCACACATGAATTCCTTCTTGTGAATTTGGCCTCAAGTTCAATCAGCGAGCAGTTGGTTACTCCTGTAATGGTCATACCACTATTGCATCTGTGGGAACATCTTGACTGGCTGGTCAGTTATGTAGCTCTCAGGGTCCACTGCTTGGATGTCACTGTTGATGGCTGTTCTCCCCCTTATGCCTGCATAGTAATTTCCAGGAGGGAGAAAGCTTTAATTTCAGTTCCAGCTTGATTTATCAGTGTCCTGCACCACAAGTATGGGTTGTCTCCAGCATTGCGTTCTTAGTGTCTAGGTCTGGTGTGAAACCAAAATGTTAGCAAAAGCCTGTATTGTTTTGGAGGCCTCAGTGGTCTCCCAAACAACTTGCTGGGAATCCTACCCTAGCATAAAGATGTTTCTGTTATAACCTGTATATTTATATAGACTTTTATATGATTGACATATTGTTTGCTAGTTTTGAAGCAAGAAACACATGAGGATCTTGGGTTATTGTCCAGAAGCACATAAACTTGATTTGATGACATAGTCCTATAACCCTAGCACTTGAGAGATGGATGTAGGAGAATCAGAAGTTCAATGGCTACATAGTGAGTTTGAAAACAACCAGAGATACATGAGCCCTCATCTCAAAACATATTTTTTTTAAAAAAGTTGGCTAGATTAAGCAATAATGAGCATTATGAAGAGGAATCCATCTATGTATGTGGATAGTAAAGCATGGCTTATTATTTTAGGTAGCTCATTGAGGAATGTCATGTGTGTTTGTGTGTGTGTATGTTTGTGTGTTGTATGCATGTGTATGTGACCATGTGGCATTGCTTGTGTTCACTTGTCATTGAGGTATGCTGACCTGCAGTGGTCTAATCAAAATGTTACATATCCCTTTTACAAGCTCTTCATGTTTGTAGGGTTTCTGTTGCCTACAGGGCTTGGGATACAGATGTATGGAAACACCCAGATGGTTATGTGGGTCTTGTGGATTAAGCTCCAAGGTTCTCTCAGGCCTCTTTATCTTTATGCTTGCTAAGGAAGTACACTTAGCCATGAGCCATCTCTCCAGTCTGGGAAGTCTCCTTTGAGGAGACATTTAAGTACAAGAATGAAATTAAAGAGAAATGAGGTCAGAGAAATTACTTAGCCATTATGGCACTTGCCTGCAAAGCCAAAGGGCCCAGGTTCAATTCAAGATGTACCAGGTGACACATGTGTCTGGAGTTCGTTTGCAGCAGCTGAAAGCCCTGCATGCCCATTCTCTCTCTCTGTATATTGGCCTCTTTCTTTCTTTCTTTCTTTCTTTCTTTCTTTCTTTCTTTCTTTCTTTCTTTCTTTCTTTGTTTCTTTCTTTCTTTCTTTTCTTTTCTTTCTTTCTTTCTTTCTTTCTTTCTTTCTTTCTTTCTTTCTTTCTTTCTTTCTCTCGCTCTCTCTTTCTCTCTCTCTCTCTATCTATCTATCTCAAATAAAATAAATAAAAATGAGAAATGAACAATGACATATCTTTGTTAAGAGCACTCCCTATGTAGTGCAAATTTTCTGAAACACTATAGAACTTTGAAAAGGCTACTATGGAGGCTGGAGAGATGGCTTAGCGGTTAAGCGCTTGCCTGTGAAGCCTAAGGATCCCGGTTCGAGGCTCGATTCCCCAGGTCCCACGTTAGCCAGATGCACAAGAGGGCGCAAGCGTCTGGAGTTCGTTTGCAGTGGCTGGAGGCCCTGGCACGCCCATTCTCTCTCTTCTCTCCCTATCTGCCTCTCTTTCTCTCTGTCACTATCAAATAAAAATAAAAAGACAAAAAAAAAAAGAAAGAAAGAAAAGGCTACTATGGAGCATTAGGATGAGATATAATGGGACAAGTAGAAGCCACAGATAATTAGGCTTGTTGGACAGTATAGAAATTTGAAATTTGATTTTATTATAAGTAGTATGGTAGACTTTGGGGAGATTATAAGCAGGTAAAAGGTGCCATATGTTTATTGTTTTTGTGTGCCATATGTGGTATGTGTATACATGTGGTCTATACACAGGTGAATGCAGATTCACGCACTCTATGCACAGCTGTGCAGAGACCAGAGGTGGATATCCGGTGTCCTCTATGGCTCTTCTGCCTTATTTCCATAAGACAGAGTCACCTCACTGAACTTGGCTGACCAGACTGCCCAAGGTAGTTTCCTGTCTCTGTCTCCTCATGAGCACTGAGATATAGGCAAGAATGGTAGGTGTCACTTTTTCCATGGGTGTTGCAGATCTAATTCAGTTCCTCATGATTGCAAAACAAGTAAGTTTATACACTGAGACATCTCTCCAGTACCACATTTCCTTATTTAAAAAAAAAAAACCCGCTTTTTTAATTGATAGCTTCTAAACTGTACACAATAAACCATTGTAATTCTCTCCCCTCCCTCATTTCTTCCCCTCACAAATCCACACACCAACATGCCCCTTTCCCCTCTAAATTAGTCTCTCTTTATTTTTCTTTTTTTAAAATTTTTATTAGCATTCTGCATGATTATAAAAACATATCCCATGGTAATTCCCTCCGCCCCCACAATTTCCCCTTTGAAATACCATTCTCCATCATATTACCTCCCCATCTCAAACATTGTAATTACATATATACAATATCAACCAATTACAAACCCTCCTCCCTTCCTTTCTCTTCCCTTTATGTCTCCTTTTTAACTTACTGGCCTCTGCTACTAGGTATTTTCATTCTCACGCAGAAGCCCAATAAACTGTAGCTAGGATAGGATCCACATATGACAGAGAACATGTGTTGCTTGGCTTTCTGGGCCTGGGTTACCTCACTTAGTTTAATCCTTTCCAGGACCATACATTTTTCTGCAAATTTCATAACTTCATTTTTTTTTTTTTTTTTTTTTTTTTTTTTTTTACCACTGAGTAGAACTCCATTGTATAAATGTGCCAAATCTTCATTATCCACTCATCAGTTGAGGGATATCTAGGCTGGTTCCATTTCCCAGCTATTATAAATTGAGCAGCAATAAACATGGTAGAGCACGTACTTCTAAGGCAATGAGATGAGTCCTTAGGATATATGCCTAGGAGTGCTATAGCTGGGTCATATGGTAGATCAATCTTTAGCTGTTTTAGGAAACTCCCAACTGATTTCCACAATGGTTGGACCAGATTGCATTCCCACCAGCAGTGTAGAACGGTTCCACTTTTTCCACATCCCCGCCAACATTTATGATCATTTATTTTCATGATGGTGGCCAATCTGACAGAAATGAGATGGAATCTCAATGTAGTTTTAATCTGCATTTCCCTGATGACTAGTGATGTAGAACATCTTTTTAGATGCTTATATGCCATTCATATTTCTTCCTTTGAGAACTCTCTATTTAGCTCCATAGCCCATTTTTTGATTGGCTTGTTTGATTCCTTATTATTTAACTTTTTGAGTTTTTGTATATCCTGGATATTAATCCTCTATCAGATATATAGCTGGTGAAGATTTTTTCCCATTCTGTAGATTGCCTCTTTGCTTTTTCCACTGTGTCCTTTGCAGTACAAAATCTTTGTAATTTCATGAAGTCCCAGTGATTAATCTGTGGTTTTATTGCCTGAGCAATTAGGGTTATATTCAGAAAGTCTTTGCCAAGACCAACATGTTGAAGGTTTTCCCCTACTTTTTCCTCTAGAAGTTTCAGAGTTTCAGGTCTGATGTTAAGGTCTTTAATCCATTTGGACTTAATTCTTGTGCATGGAGAGAGAGAATTTCATCCTTCTGCAGATATATATCAAGTTTTCCCAACACCATTTGCTGAAAGAGGCTGTCTTTTCTCCAATTAGTATTTTTGGCACTTTCATCGAATATCAGGTGGCTATAGCTACTTGGGCATACATCTGGGTCCTTGTTGCAGTCCGGTTCGCATTGCTGTTAGAAATCACCCAACCAAGAGCAGCTTCTGGGAAAAAGAGATTTATTTTGGCTTACAGGCTCGAGGGGAAGCTCCACGATGGCAGGGGAAAACGATGGCATGAGTAGAGGGTGGACATCACCCCCTGGCCAACATAAGGTGGACTACAGCAACAGGAGGGTGTGCCAAACACTGGCAAGGGGAAACTGGCTTTAATACCCATAAGCCAGCCCCAACAATACACTCCCTCCAGGAGGCATTAATTCCCAAATCTCCATCAGCTGGAAACCCAGCATTCAGAACACCTAAGTTTATGGGGGACACCTGAACCAAACCACCACATTCCGCCCCTGGTCCCCATAAACTGATATCCATACATGATGTAAAATACAATGCATTCATCTCATTTTAAAAGTCCCCATAGTTTTTAATCAATCCCAATGATGTTCATACATCCCCATAGTTCAAGATCTTTTAACTGAGCCATAATACCAAAATATAACCTCAAAAAACCCATAATGGTACAGAATAACTATTCACACTGCAAAAGATGGCATTAGGCATAGCAAAGAAACATTCAACCAATACAAGATTTAAAACAACCAGGGCAAACATCAAACTCTGTAGCTTCAAGTCCAGCAACTCTAGCCAGTGACAAATCTTCAAGTCCGAAAATTCTAACCAGCAACAAGTCTCTGGCATTCCAATTCCGCCCCTCCAGCTAGGCTACTCACAGTCCTGGGAAACTTCATCAGGGCCGGCAGCTCCTTGGCAGCCATCTCATAGTCCCGGCATCTCCACTGGGTCTCCACTGCAATCCACGGTTCATCCTCATGGCCCCATGGGGTCTCTATGCAGGCAACCAGCAAACCTGCTTCACACTGCCCGTGGCCATTTCCAAAACACAAGACCGTGTTGCAAACTCAATGACCCTCTTTCCAGCATTTCTTATACTCCACGATACCAGGTAGGGTGCCAATTTGTTAATCCAGGGGGAGAAAAAGCAGACTTTGAAGAACAGGACTCCTTGAGCACTTAGGCCCCTTCTAAAGAGTTGACATTCTTTCCATTGCCCCATTGCAGGTCAGCTAGCCCAGTCTCAAAGGTTGTAATCTCTCAGTTGCAGCTGAACAGGCAACAGTTCACCCAAAGATTTTTCTTTCTGTGCCATATCCCTCTGCACACACCAGTTCATTTCTACGCAAAGCAACCCTGCACAACTTCTCAGGACATGGACACAAGAGCAAGCTTCTCACACAAACTGCTAGCCCAGTCCAGGCAAAGTTTTTTCTCACCCTCATAAGCCAAACCTCACAGTCCATAGTTGTTACTGCCTTCAGGTCTTTCAGCTGTGACCAGGATAGACCATCAAGCTGTACTTACAGCAATGCAAGGCATCTCTTAGGCCAAGGTTTCAAATCCTTCCACTTTCCTCTTGAAAATCAGCTACAAAAGGCTAAAGCCACACAGTCAGGTGTCTAGCAGCAATCCCACTCCTCGGTACCACTTTACTGTTGCAGTCCGGTTCTCATTGCTGGTAGAAATCACCCAACCAAAAGCAGCTTCTGGGAAAAAGAGATTTATTTTGGCTTACAGGCTCGAGGGGAAGCTCCATGATGGCAGGGGAAAACGATGGCATGAGCAGAGGGTGGACATCACCCCCTGGCCAACATAAGGTGGACTACAGCAACAGAAGGGTGTGCCAAACACTGGCAAGGGGAAACTGGCTTTAATACCCATAAGCCCGCCCCCAACAATACACTCCCTCCAGGAGGCATTAATTCCCAAATCTCCATCAGCTGGGAACCTAGCATTCAGAACACCTAAGTTTATGGGGACACCTGAACCAAACCACCACAGTCCTCTATTCTGTTCCTATGATTTACATGTCTGTTTTTGTGCCAGTACCATGCTGTTTTTGTTACTATGGCTCTGTAGTATAGGTTAAAATCATGTATGGTGATACCACCAGCCTTACCTTTGTTGCTCAGTATTATTTTAGATATTCGAAGGTTTTTTTTTTTTATTCCAAATGAATTTTTGGATTGCTTTTTCTATTTCCATGAAGAATGCTTTTGGAATTTTGATAGGGATTGCATTAAATGTGTAGATTGCTTTTGGTAAGATTGCCATTTTCACAATATTGATTCTTCCAATCCAGGAACAAGGGATGTTTCTCCACTTTCTAGTGTCTTCTGCAATTTCTCGCTTGAGTGTTTTAAAGTTCTCATTGTAGAGATTCTTTACTTCCTTGGTTAGGTTTATTCCAAGGTACTTTATTTTTTTTGATGCAATTGTGAATGGGAGTGATTCTCTGATTTCATCCTCTGTGTGTTTGTTGTTAGCATATATGAATGCTAATGATTTCTGTGTATTTATTTTGTATCCTGCTACATGGCTGTATGTTTTGATCAGCTCTAACAGTTTGCCAGTAGAGTCTTAGGGTCTTTTATGTATAGAATCATGTCATCTGCAAATAATGATAACTTGATGTCTTCCTTTCCAATTTGTATCCCTTTTATGTGTGTCTCTTGCCTTATTGCTATGGCTAAGATTCCAGAACTATATTAAATAAAAGTGGGGACAGTGGACACCCTTGTCTTGTTCCTGATTTTAGTGGAAAAGCTTCCAGTTTTTTCCCATTTAGTAATATGTTGGCTATAGGCTTGTCGTAAATAACTTCTATTATATTGATATATGTTCCTTCTATTCCCAGTCTATGTAGGACTTTTATCATGAAGGGATGTTGCATTTTCTCAAATGCTTTCTCTGCGTCCAATGAGATGATCATGTGATTTTGTCCTTCAACCCATTTATATACAGTATTATATTTATAGATTTGCGTATATTGAACCATCCCTGCATCTCTGGGATAAAGCCTACTTGGTCAGGGTGAATGATCTTTTTGATATATTCTTGTATTCTGTTTGCCAATGTTTTGTTGTGAATTTTTGCTGCCACTGAAGCTGCTGTTGCTGGGTCTGCCACTGTTGCCACTACTGGATCTGCTGCTGCTGGAGCCACTGTTACTGGTGCGGGAGCCGCTGATGTTTCTGCCGGACTCTGCTCCTGCTTGGGTCCCGCTGTCGGCTCAAGTTGGCGTGGCTGGGTCCGGGGACCACTGCTCTGTTTGCTGCAGCTGGGCTCAGGCGTGGGGGAGGGGAGGGAGCCGCAGCTGCTCTAGTTCTCTCGCTGTTCCACATGTTCTTCTACCTCATGGTCTGCTCCTTCGTTGCTCACTGCTGCTCTCCTTTCATGTTTCTTGAGTTGCAGAGAGCTCCGGTGTGAGTGGAAGCTCCACACACCTGGATTTTCCTGCCTTTGGAGCTGAGTCTGGCGGCTTTCTGGTGCGCCACTGCCACCGCTGCAGTTGGTGGAGTTGCCGGAGCCACTTTTGCTGGCCTGTGCAGGCTCTGGATGCTCTGGATCTCTTCTACTTCTCCGCTGCTGCTTCAATTTCCTATACACCTCACTTTTCAATAAACATGTGTATTTTTCTGAATTTTTTTTTTTTTGGTCTCTTTCCCCCCTAGGCTGCTTTGGTGTGGTACCTATGCCGCCATCTTAACTGGAAGTTTGTATTTTTCTTTAAATAAAGAGTGACACTGGCTATTTGTCAAAGATAATATTGGGTGGGAAGAAGTACTAAACTTGTTCTAATCCATGTGCAAAAATAAAGATTAACACTACAGTGTGGATGATGCAGGTCGTGAACAGCAATAAACTTAGAAAGTGGAAATCCTAGCATTTGTTGACAGAATGAATCTTAAGAGATATGCTTCCCTAAAACAAAATATTTTGAGCAGAGGCAGGCCAAATTTTAGGTAAGATCTGGAAGAATGCCATGTTCTAAATGCATCCATCCATGAATGAGACAAGAAAACAGCAATGAATGACAGGAATTAAACCCTTCTTGGGAGCCCAGAATGTAGGATAGTGGTAGTATGCTCAAGGTCCCAGGTTATATTCCCACCCCTGCCCCCTTCAAAAATGTTATGTGTTATGTTGTGCGGTTAAGATGGTGGCATAGGTACCACGCCAAAGCAGCCTAGGGTATAAAAAGACCAAAAAAAAAAAACCAAAAAACAAAAAAAAAAACTCAGCAAAATACATACTTTTACTAGAAAGTGAGGTGTATAGGAAATTGAAATTGCAGGGAGAAGTAGAAGAGATCCAGAGCATCCTGAGACCACACAGGCCGGCAAAAATGGCCCAGGCAGGTCCGCCAACCATGGTGGTGGTGGCAGCGGTACACCAGAAAGCCGCCAGGCTCAGCTCGAGCCGCAGTAAAAACAAGGTGAGGGGAACTTCCACTCACACTGGAGCTCTCTGCAACTCAAGAAACGTTAAGGGAGAGTGGCAGTGAACAACAGAGGAGCAGATCACAAGGTAGAAGAACACATGGAACAGCGAGAGAACTAGAGCAGCTGTGGCCTTCTCCCCTCCCCCACAGCCTGAGCCCAACTCCAGCTAACAGAGCAGTGGTCCTGGGACCAGACATGCCAACTTCAGCCGACAGCAGGACCCAAGCATGAGCAGGGTCTGGCAGCAACATCAGTGGCTCCGGCACCGGCAATAGCGGCCCCAGCAGTGGTGGATCCAGTAGCGGCAGCTTCAGAGGTACCAGCAGCAGATCCAGTAGCAGCAGATTCAGCGGTAGCAATGGCAGATCCAGCAACAGCAGCTTCAGAGGCAGCAGTGGAGACAGACCCAGCAGTGGCAGCTTTAGCAGCAGCAGTGACAGATCCAGCAGCGGGAGCTTCAACAGTGGCAGTAGCAGTTCCAGCAGCAGGGGAGCCAATCTGCAGGGCCACAGTTGCCAGCCTCGTTTTGCCCCGCAGGAAAAGCCAGTGCCCAGCTCCAGAAATCAGGACAGCAGCCTAATGACCCAGCCAGCAACTTGACTGAGACCAAAATCATCCAAAAAGATAAGTGGGATGGTACAAGGGAAGGGTTTCACTTGGTCACAAGCTGACTTGGATGCCTCAACAGACCAGAAATCTTAACCTCTTTGTTGCTAGAGGATCTGGTTGTTATAATAACTACTCTTCCATAAATATTCGGTGCTGATTTTGATTGACTGTGTACAGTGTTTAGTTCAATTTTAGAATCTACCTGTATTTTATTCCACTCAGCCTGCTTAAATACTCCCATAGCAGGGAAACTCAACTCCTAGGAACACCTTTGTAGATATGCTGAGAGCCATAAGAGCCACACCTAACACCTTAAGCTCCTATCCTGAAGATATATAACATCAAATCAATTGATACAGCTAAGAATACCTAGATAGCAAGAAAATCCAAGCATTAACTTAATCCAAGATTGGCAACTATATATATCATAACACAAGGAACACTAAAAAGCAAGATGATATCAATCCACCTAACAGTATTAATGCATCAGAAATGACCTCCAGTGAGAATGAGTTAGAGGAAATGCCTGAGAAATATTTAAAAAGAATGATTGTAAATATGTTCAAAGAAGTCAGAGAACAATTCAAAGGAGTCAAAGAGGAACTCAAACAGTTCCTACTATTTGTTGTCTTCAAGAAACTCACCTTTCTACAAAGGATGGACATTATCTTAGGTTGAAAGGTTGGAAGAAGGTGTTTCAAGCAAATGGGCCAAAAAGCAAGCAGTGGTTGCTATCCAAATATCTGATAAGGTAGACTTCAGTCCAACATTATCCAAAAAAGATAAGAAAGGTCACTTTATATTGATTAAGGGCACATTCCAACAGGAGGACATTACAATCCTAAACATATATGCACCTAACATAGGGGCTCCCAAATTCATCAAACAAACACTATTAGAACTAAGTTCACAGATAACACCAAACACAGTGGTGGTGGGTGACTTTAACACCCCACTCTCATCAATTGACAGGTCATCCCGAGAAAAAATAAACAGAGAGGCATCTGGACTAAATGAGGGCATAGAAGGAATGGACCTAACAGATATATACAGGACATTTCATCCAAAGGCTGCAGAATATACATTCTTTTCAGCAGCACATGGAACATTCCTTGTTCGTGGATTGGAAGAATCAATATTGTGAAAATGGCAATCTTACCAAAAGCAATCTACATATTTAATGCAATCCCTATCAGAATTCCAAAGGCATTCTTTATGGAAATAGAAAAAACAAACCAAAAATTCATTTGGAATCACAAAAAACCTCAAATATCTAAAATAATACTGAGCAACAAAAGTAAGGCTGGTAGTATCACCGTACCTGATTTTAACTTGTACTACAGAGCCATATTAACAAAAACAGCATGGTACTGGCAAAAAAAACAAAAAAAAAACCAAAAAAAAACAGACCTGTAGATCAGTGGAACAGAATAGAGGACCCAGATGTAAATCCAGGTAGCTATGGCCATCTGATATTCGATAAAAGTGCCAAAAATACTAATTGGAGAAAAGACAGCCTCTTTCAGCAAATGGTGTTGGGAAAACTTGATAAATATCTGCAGAAGGATGAAAATAGATTCTTCTCTCTCCATGCACAAGAATTAAGTCCAAATGGATTAAAGACCTTAACATCAGACCTGAAACTCTGAAACTGCTAGAGGAAAAAGTAGGGGAAAACCTTCAACATATTGGTCTTGGCAAAGACTTTCTGAATATAACCCCAGTTGCTCAGGCAATAAAACCAGATTAATCACTGGGGCCTCATGAAATTACAAAGATTTTGCACTGCAAAGGACACAGTGGAAAAAGCAAAGAGGCAATCTACAGAATGGGAAAAAATCTTCGCCAGCTATATATCTGATAGAGGATTAATATCCGGGATATACAAAAACTCAAAAAGTTAAATAATAAGGAATCAAACAAGCCAATCAAAAAATGGGCTATGGAGCTAAATAGAGAGTTCTCAAAGGAAGAAATATGAATGGCATATAAGCATCTAAAAAGATGTTCTACATCACTAGTCATCAGGGAAATGCAGATTAAAACTACATTGAGATTCCATCTCATTTCTGTCAGATTGGCCACCATCATGAAAATAAATGATCATAAATGTTGGCGGGGATGTGGAAAAAGTGGAACCCTTCTACACTGCTGGTGGGTATGCAATCTGGTCCAACCATTGTGGAAATCAGTTGGGAGTTTCCTAAAACAGCTAAAGATTGATCTACCATATGACCCAGCTATAGCACTCCTAGGCATATATCCTAAGGACTCATCTCATTTCCTTAGAAGTACATGCTCTACCATGTTTATTGCTGCTCAATTTATAATAGCTGGGAAATGGAATCAGCCTAGATATCCCTCAACTGATGAGTGGATAATGAAGATTGGCACATTTATACAATTGAGTTCTACTCAGTGGTAAAGAAAAATGAGTTATGAAATTTGCAGAAAAATGGATGGACCTGGAAAGGATTATACTAAGTGAGGTAACCCAGGCCCAGAAAGCCAAGCGTCACATGTTCTCCCTCTTATGTGGATCCTACCTACTTATGATTGGGCTTCTGTGTGAGAAGAAAAATACTTAGTTTCAGAGGACAGTAAGTTAAAAGGAGATATAAAGGGAAGAAAAATGAAGGGAGGATTGTACTTAATAGGTTGGTATTGTATATATGTAAGTACAGTGATTGAGATGGGAAGGTAATATGATGAGCAATGGAATTTCAAAGGGGAAAGTGTGGGGGGAGGTATTACCATGGGATATTTTTTATAATTATGGAAAATTTTAATAAAAATTGTGAAAAAATGTTATGTAGTAACACACTTCATGTAGTAGATTGTTTGAAACAGCCTATTCAAAACAGGAAATGTAATCATAGTGGAGAATGAGATTTGTGTCTGGAGCAATAGAGATTACATTTGTGTAGTAACATTTTTAAAAGTAAAATAAATAATAATAAATTAGCAGTCATATTTATCTTCAACAATTTCAGATAGTTGAATTCAATAATGGGGGAAGCAAATACTCTCAGTTAATTCATTTCTAAATTATTTTTCTAGTTCCGAAAAAAAGGGAATGGATCTTATATTCTACACAATAGAACAATGATGAACATAAATAATAATTAATAAAATGATAGAATTTAATCATATTGAAAAGGGAACTAGGGCTGGAGAGGTGGCTTAGCAGTAGGGTACTTGCCTGAAAAGCCTAAGGATCCATATTAAACTCCCAAATCCCTTCTTAGCCAGGTGCACAAAGGTGAGGCAAGCACAAGGGCAACATGCCTGCTAGGTAGTGGAAGCATATGGTGTTCCATTTCAGTGGTTAAGGCCCTGGTGTGCCAAATCTCTCTCTCTCTTTCTGTAAAATTAAAAATGAAAATATAAAAAAATAATAACAGAGGAACTAGAGCCAGGCGTGGTGGTGCATGCCTTTAATCCCAGCACTCATGAGGCAGAGGTTGGAGGATTGCCATGAGTTTGAGGCCACCCTGACTCCATAGTGAATTCCAGGTCAGCCTGGGCTAGAGTGAGACCCTACCTCAGGAAAAAAAAAAAAAAAAAAAAAAAACAGGGGAACTAGAGACATGGGTAATGTAGAGAGATGAAATGTTATTTGGTCAAAAGATCAGAGGTAACAATTAGAACAAAATTTTTCGTGGTCAGCAAATATGATCAATTAGAGGGGAAGCTGAGTTGTCTTTGGATCACCTAGATCTTCTTGTATGTGCCTTATACAATTACAAGTCATAAGGTGGTTAATTTATTTAGAATAATTATCAAACACTTGTATATAAACCATGTATTTTGAGAGCTTCTTTTTGAAACAAATTAAATTTCATGAGGGGATTAGCATTATTTTAATTTTTTCATATTTTTATTGTCTGGATTAATTGAAGACATGTGGATTCTGATATTTGCTTTTTTTAATAATGTATTTTTTAATTAATTTATTTATTTGAGAGCGACAGACACAGAGAGAAAGACAGATAGAGGGAGAGAGAGAAAATGGGCGCGCCAGGGCTTCCAGCCTCTGCTAATGAACTTCAGATGCCTGCGCCCCCTTGTGCATCTGGCTAACGTGGGACCTGGGGAACCGAGCCTCGAATCGGGGTCCTTAGGCTTCACAGGCAAGCGCTTAACCGCTAAGCCATCTCTCCAACCCTGATATTTGCTTTTTTAATGCAAAGTGTTGCTACCTCACGCATTATGTACATTATGTATCTGGAAAAAATTTAGTGTACACTGTGAGAGAATGCTAGTTTTAAAAAAGTAAATTACAGCCTGGCATGGTGGTGCATGCTTTTAATCCCAGCACTTGGGAGGCAGAGGTAGGAGGTTCACCATGAGTTCAAAGCTACCCTGAGACTACAGAGGAATACAGAGTGACACGTCAGCCAGGGTTACAGTGAAATCCTACCTTGAACTTTGACAAGTTGTCTAAAATGCATACAGAAAAGCTGAGTTTACCTAATAAATGATGAGTAAATATTGCACACAAAGAATTACCTGCTCATAACTGTATTTTACTGCTGGTAGGGTACAAAGTAAATAGAAGAAACATTAGTCTATATATTTGGAAGCAAATTAAATCTGAACAATTTATGACATTCTATATGGAAGGATTAATGTAAAGATACATTAATAATCTTGGTCATATTTTGTGCTTATTTTCTTTATTCAAGAGCAAGTTACTTGGAAGCAAGTACTACTGAGTTTTATACTTTGTTTTGTATTTTATTTTTGCAGTGTTGAGCTTGAACACAGGGCCTTGTTCATGGTAGGTGAGTGCTCTACTACTTGTACTCGGGTACTGTTTTTAATTCACCGTTCAGCTAAATGATTGTTAAAATACTACAGGTAAATGATGCATGCATAGTCATGAACTTAATGTATGTTGATTTTACTGATGACTGACTGAAATTTCCATGGAGTCATTATTACCTCGGGGCATTTAAGGAAAAGAACAGGAACACTGCCATCTGTGCATCTATATAGATTGGGTGCTCTTGATTTAGGGAGTACAAAAGGAATGTATTTGAAGGGGAGCAATTTCTGGGTTTATTGTAAATATGATGAATTTTTGTTGCTTGTGGTAATTGAGCTGCTTCTAGCATTTTGGCCTTTAAAGTTTGTCAAGTGTCTTGTCTAATTAAGCCAAGATCACAGTATATTTTAATATTTGTTTTCAATTCTTAAATATTTTAGTATTTGTTTTAGTACTTTTGATGTTTTACTGTTTATTTATATGTCTTAATACTTTTAATATTTAATAAGAATTTTTAGATGTTTGCTGGCCTACATTTCTGGTTCTGTTAGCACGTACTGGTTTATGCCAACCAATAGGGATTAATTAGGCTGCTGTACAGTGGATGTTATTTTGTATTCATATTTACTTTAATGTACTTCTTGATTCCATTCAGAATGTAGCCATTGAATTTCACCTATGATTATATGAAAGAGTCTGCTGACCTGACTCTTAAATGCATACATAATTGAAAATAAGAGGTAAACATTTGTCATGCCACTCACAGACACTGACCACATGTCCTCTCATCTTCCTTCTACTTCCAAAGCTCACTTAAGGCTAATGACACATTTGAACATGAATAGCAACATGCATGGATTTTAATAAGCCAAAATTGATTAAATAGTTATCATGTGGTTAAAAATAAACGTTAGAATATGTTATAAGCAACTTAAAATAAGTTCAGGAGTAAACAAAACAATCTGGTTTCATGTTTGCATGGAGTAGCCCCAAGAGAAAGGAAAGAACACTTATACACTACATGGATTTTGTTTCGTGACCTTTATTGCTGCTCATTTTTGCATCTGGGAAGAGTAGCTATTTTATCTAGTACTTCTCTATGTAGCTCAATCCTGTCTTTATACTGTTTTTTTCCCCCAGTGTATTCTAACAGCCTAATTGTTGCCCTGTCCCAAGAGGATATGAATCATTTTAAAGGTAGAAAGAGAAGTGTCTGCATAGATAGAAAATAGCAGTCATTTATAATTACTCTGTTTTGATTTTAGTTATGTCAAAATGTATCACTATCTTCCCCAAAAATGAATGAGTCCACCTGCCATCAAATATAAAAGCAGCCCTTCAACTCTATTTTTTTTACTTTAAAATTAAAAAAAAATAGTTTCTGAAAGTTTGAATGATACATACTGCACATTTTTATTGGCTGCACAGTTTAATGAGTTACAGATTATACCACTTAGGGAAGTAAAACCTTTTTTTGAGAACTATATTGTTATTTTGCCTTCACTGATTATTAATTGGGCATCTGATGAAGCTCATATTGCACAGAGAAAATTGGATATTTATGAAATGAATTGGAGATATTTGTATAATTTAATTAATAAGAACATTACTTCTAAGGATGTGTAAGGCAAATATTCATGATTGGAAATGAAATAAAGCTATAATACTATAATAGGAAAAGTGTATGATATGATCTAATAGAATTTTAACCCTTCCCAATAGATAATTATGGACTTCCAGCATGAAAGTCACAGACAAGATGGTACCACTGGTTCAGGTCTCTCTGCTCATCAAGCTAGGCCATTGCTCCACCCTGGTCCTCAGCATGGCCAAGTGCTACAGTTACTTAAAACCCCCAGGCAGAAGAGGAGAGGAGGGTAGTAGCCAAGGAGATAACGAGGCAGATTGAGAGAGAATTAGCAGAAGCTCAAGATGACAGCATATTAAAGTGAGATGCCAGTAGACTTACCTTTCTTTGGCCCCTGGGGATGAATAAAACTTTGTTTTGTGGGAAAAAAAGATAATTATGTACATTAATTTTAAAAGTATCAAAAAGTATATGGGGCTGGAGAGATGGCTTAGTGGTTAAGCACTTGCCTGTGAAGCCTAAGGACCCCAGTTCGAGGCTCAATTCTCCAGGACCCACGTTAGCCAGATGCACAAGGGGGCGCACGCATCTGGAGTTCGTTTGCAGTGGCTGGAAGCCCTGGCGCGCCCTTTCTCTCCCTCTCTCTCTCTCTATCTGCTTCTTTCTGTCTCTGTCACTCTCAAATAAATAAAAATGAAGAAAAAAAATTTAAAAAAAAATTATATGATATTACATATATATTATTGAAAATAATGCTACAATTTCTCTTCTGTTTACACAAAGAAGGAAATTCCAGCTCTCTTCTGTTTTGAACTATGGGCCTTTACTTCTCACATGACCCTTATGAAATCTCGTAGGCTGCATTCACTGGGCAGAGTCACTGGTCATCTATAGCATACCTGCTTCCTCTCCTGCTTTCCCTTTTGCCTCATTGCTCAGTTCTGGTGGGTCATCTTGCAGTAAGTATGCTTGGTCAGTGCCAAGGATCAATCTTTGGTTAGCATAGCTCTTGCAGGTATTCTTTAACACTTGAATCTGAGTATGAATTGGACCTGGCATTCTTATCCACAGGCCGATATTTAAACAGTTAAATTTTCTCTACATATTCATTAACTCTTGTTTATTTTATTTCCCTTCAAGTTTGTCTTTCTTTGCTCTCTATGACCTCATTGCACCCACTTCCCACAACTTTTCACTCACAATGTTTAAATGTTTGTTGAGTTAAAAAATCTTACTTCATACTCCAACTTTATCTATGGTTTCCACTGGAGTTTTAACTAGAAAATGTTGTTCTTCTATTTTGCAGAGAATGCAAAGCCCTCTAAAAACTAATGAATGCACTCAATGGAAAAGAAATGAGCAATATCATTTGGCTGCCAGGATTCAACTTTGTAAAATTCCAATGAAGGGACAAGAGAGTACATTAACTTTATCGACGAATTTGAGAATGTGCAAGCTTAAGTTGTGAAGCAATATAGCTAGTTTTCTTAGATGGCTTCTATACAAACTCTAAGGTCATTTAAAAAATGAGGTTTCAAATATAGTGTCTGCACTGTCAGAACCATTGAAAAAAAATAAGGTTTACAAAATAACCACTTAGAGAGCCAATGCTCATTTAGAACAGAAAAGAGTGGGGAGATTGCTAAAACTCTTTTTAGTTCTACCATTCACAATGTGAGAAGTCATTGAAAAAAAAAATATTCATTACCAAGTGAGTTATAAAGATGTCATAATCAAAGTGGGTAATAAGAGGGTGTGGGAAATTGAAGAAATGTTTACAAGAACTGTCAGATACTAGTTAATCAACTAGCAAAAGAAAGAGAAAGTCCTCCTGGTAAAGAGATGAAAATACACAGGATTTTGAAGGGACAACTTTGTTTCTTTTAGAACATACACAGACATTTTCATCAGGTTGGTGATCCAGGTGATTCATGTAGGAAGAGAAAATTAAAAATAATTTGGATAGGAATTGTCAAATACGTGTTATGTATTCCTATGGTTCTAGAAACACTATGCAATACTTTTCAATAATTTTTAATTCTAATTTTAAAGGGAAGATATTACTATTGTTTGGCTAAATGGATAAATTTATGGCCACTAAATTGCCCTCAAAATATTTCTGTTTAGGGCTAGATAAATAGCTCAGTGGTTACAGCACTTGATGGCAAAGCCAAAAGACCCAGGTTCAATTCCCCAGTACCTATGTAAAGCCAAATATATAAGGTGGTGCATGCATCTGGAGTTCTTAAAAAATAAAAATTAAAAAAAAATTGATGCATGAGCCAGACATGGTGATACTTCTAATCTCAGCACTTGTAATGGAGGAATACAAGGATCATTGTGAGTTCAAGGTCATCTTGAGAGTACGTAGTAAATTCTAGGTCAGACTGGGCTAGAGCATGACTTTACCTCAAAAAAATACTTATGTATTTATGTTTATACTCATATACTAGTGCTACTCTCACTTTTTGTTAGAGACGCTTTTCTTTTCAGATAGATGGTGGTGGTGACTGGGAATACTTAAAACTTGTCAAGCTGCTGAGAATAAGTGAAAGTTGAGTGATCAGCACTAGTAAGACATACCTATTATACCATCAAAAACCAGGACAATTGCAGGAAAGCTAGTGGGATATAAAATGTAAGATCCCAAGAATGAGAAGTGTTTTTGAATCCTCCTTTCCAGACACAAAGTGGTGAAAGTGGTGGTTGCACTCATGATCTCATAGAAGCTGTAGTTACCTCCACAAGACCTGCCCATCGACATGTCATTGATGATGGAGGAGGACATAACAAATGTCATCAAAATAGAAGGAGTAGTTAGAGAAAAAAGTGTGTTTAGTGGAAAAGTGATTGGGGGTGGGAACAAAGGAAAGTAATGAGAGGCAATTAGGATCAAAAGACATTATGTATATGTATGAAAATTGTCAATAAAAAAGAAAATAAACAGAAGGACTGGAGTGAACAATATTGTTCTCTGCTTGGTGTGTTAACTCTGAGATTTCTTTAGTTTTATATGTATCATACACAAAATTTAAAGTCTTAAAGAATTTTTCAGGTCTACATCAATATGTTCTTGAAAATAGTGAGATAATACTTATCTTATGACTGGCATGTACTAGGTCTGTAACTGGTGTCAACTAATGGCACAGAATATGACTACATAGTCTTTGGATTTAGCATTGGCACTGTGAATTCATTTGGAGAAAGAATTGGTAAGAATTGATATACCTCCAAACTGAAGCTGAGCTAAAAGTTTCTTAGATAGTGCTGGAAGGTACTAAATAGCCTGCTGGGGGATAAAAGTTTTCAAGTGTCTTAACCAGCTAGGATCCTGCAAGCTACATGGTCCACCAGCCAGGCAAAATATTCCGGGGGTGGGGAGTAATGGTGTTACTTCTGTTATGGGAAAATCCAACTGCTCTCTGATTGAATTGTTTTTGTTAACTTTTATTTATTTATTTGAGAGAAACAGACAGAAAGTGAATGAGAGACAAAGAGAGAGAGAGAGAGAGAGAGAGAGAGAGAGAGAGAGAGAGAGAGAGAGAGGGAGGGAGAGAGAATGTGCATGCCAAGGCCTGCAGCCACTGCAAATGAACTCCAGATGAATGCACTACCTTGTGAATCTGGCTTATGTGGGTACTGGGGAATTGAGCCTTGAACCAGGGTCCTTAGGCTTCACAGGCAAATGCTTAACTGCTAAGCCATCTCTCCAGGCCACTCTGATTGAATGTAAGGCCCACTCCATGGGAAAGACTTTATGCCTGGTACACTCATGATCTCAGTGGCTAACATTACCTACACAAAGTCTGCATAATAGCATGGAAAAAAATGATGAAATCCAAATCAAACAGGAACAAGTGGAAATAAAGGAGCTCAATAAAGGGAGATAGGGGAGAAGGAGCAAAGGAGGGTGGAAAGAGGAAATTATGATTAGAGTGCATTGTGTATATCTATAGAGGTTGTCAATAAGACATTTAAAAATTGAAAGAATAAATTTCAAAGTCTCACTCAGATACATGAGGTCATGCTTTCTATAACAACTTAATTTTGGACATACTGACTGCAGAGGGATGTCTTGCAGGACATGGAAACACAAGTAAAAGAGGGTAGTCTTTGGTTTTCATTGCAATATTTTACTAAGCTTGTGTTAGACTGAGCAGGGTACATAAATGCAAGATTTATTTACATTGATTTACATAATCTAAACTATATTAATATAAACTGCCAACTAATTCCATTATTTTCTATGATGGATATTTGACTTAAAAATACATTGAAAGGACATTGTGTTCAATTTTTTTTTTATTTACATATGAGGGAGAAAGGTGAGGGTACATATCAGGGCCTTCTGCCACTATACATGAACATATACATATGCCCCTTTTTTCATCTGGCTTTATATGGATGCTGAAGAATGGAAACTAGGCAGTCAGGCTTTGCAAGCAAGTGCCTTTAACTGCTGAGTCATCTCTCCAGACCTATTTTGTTTTTAACACAGACTCTAGTTTATTCCATATTTATTTATTTATTTGATTTTAATTTGCATGTATGTGTGTATGGGCATATCAGGGTCTCTTGCCACTGTATGCCAGACACATGTACTTAGAATGAAACAGATTTAAACATCCAAGTTACTGCTGCATTTTCTCAGAAACCATATATATAATCACTCAGAGAGTTCCTTTGTTTACTTCCCATATCAAAGTACATGTGAGATCAATAAACATAGAAATATACCTAGAAGATGCAAACAGATTGACTGTATTTAGATATATCAAGCATTGGCCTATCAAGTTGTCAATAAACATGAATGTAATCATCTTATTGGGAGGTCCAGTTCTCTAGCACTGAATAATTGCAAGTGCTTTCATTCTCTGTGTTTAAAAGTGATGTTTTAGGGCTGGAGAGATGGCTTAGCGGTTAAGTGCTTGCCTGTGAAGCCTAAGGACCCCGGTTCGAGGTTCGGTTCTCCAGGTCACACGTTAGCCAGATGCACAAGGGGGCGCACACGTCTGGAGTTCGTTTGCAGAGGCTGGAGGACCTGGCATGCCCATTCTCTCTCTCTCCCTCTATCTGTCTTTCTCTCTGTGTCTGTTGCTCTCAAATAAATAAGAAAATAAATAATAAAAAAATAAAAGTGATGTTTTAAAAATGAGGCTTTATAAATGACTTTTGTCTTATGAATTTAAAATATTCTAGAAAAATTAGCAGACATGTAATCAATTGAATTTTACTATAAGTACTACTAGAATGCTAAAGTAATAAGTAGAGTACTAGAGTAATAAATAGCAGTTTTTCCTAGCAAACATATCTTTCAAAGTGTCACAAATTCTACTTCCTGTGGTTTTTCCTAGATTTCAATAAGATATGAAGTTTAAAAGGTAGATCAGATTATGAATAAAAATGTCCTATATTTGGAAAGTATATTATGTTTCACACATCAAATTCAACTAGTGGAATTTTCTTTTGATATACAGGGAACCACATCATATAAAACCAAGCAGAGAAAATACATTTAAGCTATTATGTTAAATGATATTTCAAACATGCAGAGCAGGATCATATTTCTATTATTTTCAGCATTATTTTTGGAATAGGTAATATATCTATAGGATTCAAAATCATGTTAAATACATGCTTATTAGTTTTCCATTCTTCATCCTAATTACTTTACTGTACAGTGATAAATTTTTCATTACTCTTTTATTATTCATTTAGAATTTTGTGCAAATACATGCAAACATGAAAATGTATTCACTAGAGTTAGTTTCATTCCTTATTAATATGTTAAAATACATATTACTGTGTATTTTATTTTAAACTATTATAGGAGATCATATTATCCTAGCACATAAAAGCTATACTCTTTTACAAATTCATAGTATTACATTATATAGATATTATATGAATCATTTAATAAATTTCCTATTGATACACACATAACTTATTTTCAGTCATGATTACAATGCCTTAAGTACTAACTCTGTTCATACATCATTCAGAATTCATGGTCATTTCTTCCAAATACTCAAAAGAGGGGATCTGGGCTAGAGAGCAACTGTGCATGTATTCTGGTACATAAAGTCATATGTTCCTATATAAAGCTAGATATTTCTTCACTCTTACCAGTAGTCTATGAAACTGCTATTTCTCAATAGATGCACCAATCATGTTTTGAATCTCATTGATATGAAAAGGCATCTCTGTAATGTGCTTTTGTACTTAAAAAAATGGTAGATGATAAATTTGTAAAAACACTTTCTGTTTAATTTTTACATTTTATCTGAAAATTTCAAACTTATAAACTTATTTACTTAGTAGAGGGTCAGAGATTGAATCTAAGACCTTACAGATACAGGCTACATCCCCATCCCACTTTTATCGACAGTTGCTCAGTCTGGCCTTGAACTCAGTGTGTAGTCTAGGCAGGCCTCAATCGATCTCAGCCTCCCAAATAGCTGTGATCGCAGGCTTCTGCAGTCACATCTGGCCATTTGCTACTTTAAATTATCTTTCTATTTAATTTTTAAAGAAGTAGCAGCTCATATTCCTCTTTTTATGTTGTATTGTTATTCTCATTTTGGACTTTTCAACTTTCTTGGAGTTTATTTTAACTGATGCCTGAGAACATAAAATTGAACACATTAATAGGATCCCATGCAATGTTTCATTATCTGTATATGTTGTGTAATGTTTACATCAGCATGAATGTATTAACCTCCTCAAACAATTATCATTTGTCGTTAATAAGACCTTTGACTTTTGTAATGTAAAGTATATTATTGTTAATACCATTGTGCAGCAACACACCACAGCTTCTTGCTCTCTCTATTACTTATTATCCATTGATGAAACTCATCTCTTTCCCAATATAATAACCATCATTCTATTTTCAAGTTACATAGGATCAGCGTTTTTAGATTTCATCTAAGAGATCACACCCTCCTTGCCCTTTTAAAAATGTTTTTATTTTATTTTTGATAATTTAATACATGTATACAAAATATTTTGCTCATATTCACCCACATTACCATCTCTTAAACATCTCCACTACAATTAAACCCCCTTTTCTTCCCAACTAATCATTTTCCTATTTCAGTGTGGATTTTTGGCCCACTATGTTAAATTAGGGTTGCTTGCATGAGCATAGGTGGGGGTTATTTACTGCAGTATGGGCAACCTACTAGGTGCTACACCACTGACGGATATGACTCTCCCTCAGCAACCACTAACTGCCATCTTTGTATTTTTATCCCTTAAGGTTAGTGTTATGTCTTTAGAACACAGTATAAAGATGTTTTGCTGGCTTTCACAACTTAAAATTTGGTTCAAATAACAATTTTGAAATGTTCATTACTTTCTTTCATTAAGATTTTAAAATATTTGGCTTTTTTTCGAAAGTATTACCTAACTAACGTCAAATCTTACCCATATTTATTCCTGATACTCGTAGGATTTCATTATCTTAAAATTTTAAAACCTTGATATATAGAATATATAAAGAACTATAAAGACCAAACAATACAAACCCCTGCCAACCAATAAATAGACCAATTAAATGAACAGGCAGTTCTTCAAAAAAGAAACACAAATGCCCAACAGATATTAAGAAAAAAATATATTCACATTCTTAGCCATAAGAGAAATGCAAATTAAAATGACTGAGATTTCATCTTTCCCCAGTGAGAATAGCTATCATCAGGAAAATGAATGACAAAAAATGCTGACAAGGTTGATGGGAAATGGAAACCCTTATTCACTGTTTGTAGGAGTGTAAATTGGTGCAGTCTTTATAAAAATTATGGAGATATCTCAAAAATATAAAAATTCAACTTCCACATGACACAGTTATACCACTCCTGGGCACAGTCCCAAAGTACTCTCTATCTTACAATAGAGAAACTTACATATCCACATCCATGCTTGTTCTAGTCCCAATAGCTAGGAAATGGAACCAGCCCAAGACATTGAATTGAGAGCTGGATAATAAAAATGTGGTACATTTACATGACAGAATTCACTAAGGTATAAAGAAAAATAGAAATATCATATTTGCAGGAATATGGATGGAAATTTTCAATATATACTAAATGATTTAACCCAGACATAGAAAAACAAAAATCATATGTCCTCTATTATATGTATATCCTAAGTTTTAATGCTTGCATTATGTAAATAACAGGACCCGATAGTATGTATAGAATATGTAACTAAATAGGGGGAAAAGCGGTGAAGAGAAATGTGGGAAGGCTAAAGAAACATGTAGCACAAAAGCAGAAAGGAAACTATGGTAGGAAGAGGTAACACACTGTGAGGGGAGTTGAAAACAAGGGCAAACAGAAACAAAATTTATTTGAAAAACACCATAATGAAATGTAATTCACTGCATGCTAATAAATTATAACAAATAACTAAAACTTTAATCCATCCAGTATTTATTTTAGTGTGTAGTGTGACAAATTTAGAATTATCTTTAGTTCTTTCCAAGTTCCAATTATTCAGTCAAGACATTTAAAAAATTCACTTTACTTGGGCTGGATAGAGGGCTTCACAGTTAAGCGCTTGCCTGTGGAGCCTAAGGACCCTGGTTGGAGGCTCGATTCCCCAGGACCCACATTAGCCAGATACATGGGAGGCACATGCGTCTGGAGTTCGTTTGCAGTGGCTGGAGGCCCTGGTGCACCCATTCTCTCTCTCTCTCTGCCTCTTTCTCTCTCAGTTTGTCACTTTCAAATAAATAAATAAATAAAATAAAAATAAAAAGTTAAAGATAGATTCATTATAAAAAATAATGGGTTTCCTTATAAAAAGCCCATCCCGCTCCTGCTAACTTGCCTCTCTTCCCTAGCCTGTCAAGTCACTACACCTCTCCTCTTTTCCTATTTCTTCACTCTTCTGGTCTCATTCTAACTTTATACCCATATTCCTGGTGATAACGACTATGTGCACTCATCTCCAGTTGGTTCCAGTTAGGAATTACAGATGAGAGAGTACATATGCCATTTGGCTTGGAGGGGTAGTGGGTAGCAAAGGTGAGGAGAGAATTACACAAAAGTTAAGATAGCATGAATCAGTTCCATAGAAGCCCTAATTCTGGCTAGCATTCTATAAGATATAATAACCATCAATGAATAGGGAGGGGGGATGGTCTAGGCAGAAGGGGAAAAAAGCTTAGCCTTAAAACCATTGACTCTGGCTTGTAAATCCAAGGCCCATAATTGGGTTACCCCACACACACAGTGAGTTATTGGTCAGGGAGACCCATGAGTTCCCCGAAACAATGTAGGCCATTGCCAAAACACTTTGTTGTATGCCAAAGCTAAAAGGTAAGACTCTGTTGCTGAAGATACCACAGGCTGTGGTCACAGGACATCAGAATATCATGCTAGAACAGAAAAGGAAACCAGCTCCCTCATGGCTAGCCCTCATAGAGCTGGAAAGCCCTATGAGAGCCACTGGAGAATAATGGTCACCAACAGCATAAAAAGGGGAGTGTGCAGACTATGAAATCAACCAGCTGGACAAGAAGTGTACTCTTGTGCCATAGTGGCACACAGCTTATGCAGGTAACCAACTGTTCTCTGATAAGACATGTGGCCCCCTCAGTGGGAGGGGCCTAATATTTAGTACTGGAAACTGAGTCAGACTCCCATAGTCAAGAAACCTTTTAGACTTCACAAAAAGCTCTGTGGACAGAGTGAGTTTTCACATAACTTTGCATATCCCTATTAACCCAAGCTGCTGTCACTCTTGGTTGGATAATCTGCTTTATTTTACAGATGGCAGAGAAAATGGAGAACTGTGATCCATCAGTAAGACAAGAAGATAGTTGAATGCCCATCACAAGAGGTGCCACATTTATTACATATGCAAGGCGCAAGAGAAATTGCAGAGGAAATGGCGACATGAATACTGCTCTTACTATTAGCCTGACAGCCAGTTCTTGTGCAATAGTGACAGACATATTTGATTAGTCAAAACCTATCAAAACATAAATGTAGAGGCTACAGAAAACTCACACTAAGTCAGACTACCAACATGCCTGCCATGGCTCAAGGAACATTGCAGAAAGTTTTTAAGAGCCACAGAGTGGGCAGGAATGCCTTGAGACATTGTCCCCTGCTACACTACAAGGCCTGAGGCCCTCATGAACCTAAAGTGAATACCATAACCCCACTGAAGAGGGCTCCCAGCATAATGGAAGCCAGGGCAAGGGGATTAAAAAAGTTATATAGAGAGGATTAAGGTCAGTCTTCATCATACCCTCTCCAGTGTCTTGTGGCTCAGGTGTTCCCTCTGAGGACCTGGTGAGAGTTCAGCCATTTGGACTGCCTTTTAGGAAGTAGAACTTTATGGTAGAATTGCCATTTGAGTCTAGATTTGTGTTTCCCACCCCCTCTGTTCCCCTCTCCTCCTTCCCCACCCATCCTAGTGTCTAGTCCACAAGATGCTTGCTGGGTATGTAAGGCATCTTGGGTAGATTCAGGTTAGGTGCTGTAGATGAGTGAGACTGTGGCATTTTTTTTTTCTCTGATTGGGTAAGTTCACTGAGAATGATCTGTTCCAGGTTCAACCATTTTTCCTCAAATTTAATTGTGTCATTTTTTCTTACTGCTGTATAGAATTCCATTGTGTAGATATACCACATCTTAGTTATCCATTCTTCTTGTGATGGACATCAGGGTTGATTCAAGCTCTTAGCTATTATGAATTGAGCCACTACAAACATGGTTGAGCAAATCTCTCTGGCTTGTGGTTTGAAGGTTTTAGGGTAGATGCCCAGTAAGGGAATAGCTGGGTCTGTTGGTATCTCTATAGTCAGCTTTTTCAGGAGTCTCCATATTGCTTTCCAAAGTAGTTGTACCATCCTACATTCCCACCAACAGTTGATGAGTGTTCCTACTTCTCAACATCCTCGCCAGCATTTATTTTCATTTGATTCTCTCTCTCTCTCTCTCTCTCTCTCTCTCTCTCTCTCTCCTCTCTAACTCTTTTATATTAGTTGTATTTTCCTTCCTTTTCTTAGTGGGCACTGACCTGTAACTCCCAGTACCAGCATGTGGCTGTCATCCATAATGAGCTTTTGATCAGAGAGACCTATAAGGTTTCCTAAAAGAAAGACAGATTTCTGTCAGAGTACTTGATGACACACCAAAGGTCAGTGTTAAGACCCTACTGCTGAAGACACCTTATGTGGTTGACACATAAAATGGAATGGCATGGCTGGAAGCTGGAAGAGAGTCAGTCCCCAGATAGTCAGTGTATCTAGTGCCAGAAGGTGATACATGGGTGACTGGGGGAAAATGACCAATATCTGTCCAAGCAACTCATGGTCTAACCTACTTAGCAGCAAATAACCTGTCATGATGCTCACACAAGTGCAATAGTGGTACACAGCCATGGTGGGAAACCAACTGCTCTTGATTCGACGAACTCATCCCCTCAGTGGTATAGGACCCATAGCTGGACCGGGGAAACAAGTCAGAACCATATCCAAACATGAACATGCTCTCCATTATCAAGCTACCACCAATCGTGGGCTACAAAAGGGCCTAAACCTATTAAATTCTCTATAAAAAAGTAAGGGTACCTCATTTGTCTGGTGCTAACTTACTCTCCATTGGAGAAACTGCTTCTCTTTTTCAGATAGATGTAGATCCTAAGGAGAGAGTTACCCCATCATACCTCAAAAGGGCCCCTGGCTGAAACTAAGAACAATTGGTGAAACAAGCAAGGGTGCTGTTTTCTTGGTGAACCAGATACCAGAACAAGTGTGAAGGAGATCAACACAGAGAAAAATCAACTCCTACAAAATCAGAGCTCTACAGACCCAGAGGCCCCCAACACCTCATCATCAAAGCAGACCAAAAAATGAACCCAACATGGCTCAGGGAAATTTTGTGGAATAGGGAGAAAAAGAATGCTAGAGCCACATGTTGAGTCATGATATGCAGAGACATTTATCCTACCCATAACTGTGGGCTAACTCCAGAATGCATGACCCATATATCTCTATAAGGAGGGGCCACGGGGAGGGGTAGGACATGGATGAGCCTAACAATGGTACCAAATTGACAGTTTTGCTGAGTACAAAACTAATTAATAAAAAAATTATATATATCTTTAACCAGACATAGTGCCACACCTGAAATCCTAGCACCTAGAAGACTGAGACTTCAGTCAGGGCTGCACAATATCAATCAATTTACTCAAAGAATTTTGGGCTGGAGAGATGACTCAGTGGTTAAGGCACTTACCTTCAAAGTCTAAGGACCCAAATTTGATTCCCTAGTACCCACATAATGCCAGATCTACAAGGTAGCACATGCATCAGGAGTTTGTTTTCAATGGCTAGAGGTCCTGACATGCTTATTCTCTCTGTCAAATAAATAAAAGAATTTTTAACGAAATTTAATTATCTATTTATATATAATTTCTTTATGGCTGCAATTAACATATAAGCTTTTTCTTTCTAGTATCTCTTCATTGCTTTTATCTAATATTTTTCTGAATATTTCTGCCTAATACAGTTCAATATAAAATTTAAAATATACTTAATTTTAGAAAAGAAAGTAAATACAGCTAGAACAAAAGTTGTAGGGCTTATGACTAAAATATAAAGTTTATAGTTTATAGATTAACTTAAGTTAAAATAGATATTCTTTTTTTCTTTTTTTTTATTTATTTATTTATTATTTTTTTTTTTTTTTTTGGTTTTTCAAGGTAGATTCTCACTCCAGCTCAGGCTGACATTAGGTAATCTCACGGTGGCCTTGAATTCATCATGATCCTCCTACCTCTGCCTTCCAGTTGCTGGGATTAAAGGAATGTACCACCACGCCTGGCCAGATATTTTTATATTATTAATCTTACTAGTTAAACATGTAATATTTTCTATTTGTTTTACTATATTTGAATCCTTCAGAAAGCCTATAGTTTACATATTTTCTTTTTCTGTTGCTATTGTAAATGAATGTCATCATTAAATTTGTGTTTTAGTCAATTGTGTAGAGGTCTAATGACTTCTCAGTGCTAATTTTCTATCTCAATAACTTATTTGCAGAAGTTTTCCAGGTTATTCTCCTGGAATTATAGCTATATTTTCTAATTTTTGGCTATCTGAAATAGATTTACTTCCTGCATTTACATCGTTATACATTCCATTTTTTTTTTTTTTAATTTTTAGAGAGAGACAAGCAGAGAAAGAGAAAGCCAGGGCCTCAGCCAGTGCAGTCAAACTCTAGAGGCTTGCACCACCTAGTAGGCATGTCCAAACTTGCACTTACCTCACGTTTGTGTGTCTGGCTTATGTAGGATCTTGAGATCCGAATATGGGTCCATAGGCTTCACAGGCAAGCAATGTAACTGCTAAGCCATTTCTCCAGCCACATTTCATATTTTTATCTTGTTAATAATAGTAGACAAGAATCATATATATTTCTTAAATATTTATTCATTGAGTTTAGAGAGAGAGAGAGAAAGAGGCACATAAACAAAGTATGTGCAAACTAGGGCCTCTAGATACTGAAAACAATCTCCAGACACTTGTGCCACTTTGTGCATCTGGCTTTTGTGGTTACTGGGGAATCAAACCTGGGTCCTTAGGCTTGCAGGCAAGTGCCTTATCTGCCAAGCTATCTCTCCAACCCTATCTTATAAAATTTAAACAGCCATTGTGGTACCCTTTTATTTTCTTTCTGGTGTTACCTGAGAACAACAGTAATGCATCATAATTAAATCCAATTTTTGGCTGGATAGGTGGCTTAGCCATTACCACTCTTGCCTGCAAAGCCTAAAGACCATGTTCAACTCTCCAGATCCCACATAAGCCAGAATCTCAAGGTGATGCAAGCACACAAAGGTTGCACATGCACACAAGGTGGTACACCCATCTGGAGTTCGATTACAATGACTGGAGGCCCTGATGTGCCAATTCTCTTTCTCTTGTTCTCTCTCGCTATCTCATATAAAAAAGGCAAGACTATTGGCCTTGCCTCAAAATATAACTCTGAGATCTTATAACATAAATAAAATTTACATACATATGTATGTATTATATATGTGTACATATTTTAATGAAACCACTATTGAATTCTGTTTTATATAGGTGCTTTTACTTTGTTTTGCATTAAGAAAGAAAATGGAGGGCTGGAGATATGGCTTAACGGTTAAGCGCTTACCTGTGAAGCCTAAGGACCCTGGTTCAAGGCTCAGTTCCCCAGGTCCCACGTTAGCCAGATGCACAAGGGGGCGCACGCGTCTGGAGTTCGTTTGCAGAGGCTGGAAGCCCTGGCGCGCCCATTCTCTCTCTCCCCCTCTATCTATCTTTCTCTCTGTGTCTGTCGCTCTCAAATAAATAAATAAAATTTTTTAAAAAAGAAAGAAACTGGACCTAGTAAAAATATATCTTCTACATTTTTGAGGATAAGTTATTAATTTTTGTTGAATTATATCAAGAGGCATCAATGAGAAAAAAATGAGAACATTCTGTAGATTTTCTGTTTTGTGCATAGTTTTAAGGTAATAATATACATGATGAAAATGATTTTAATTTATTCTTGTTGCTATATTTTCTATGCTTTGTAATTTTTTTCTCTTTATATTTTATTTTTATTTATTTGAGAAAGGGCCTCCAGCCACTGTAAATGAAGTCCAGACACATGTGCCACCTTTTCCATCTTGCTTACATGGGTCCTGGTGAAATTGAACTGAGGTTCTTTGACTTTGCAGGCAAATGCCTTAATTGCTAAGCCATTTCACCAGCCATATATTTGTTATGCCCTTGAATAAATGAATTGCCATTGATATATTGTTCTCTATGGATTTAGTAGGATTTCTGTGAAATCATATAAGCTTGGTATAACTCACAGGGGATGTAATTTTATTTACAAATTTCTACAGCTATCTGGGGCAAGTATCTGCTTTAAATTTCTCTTCTTAGAAAATTTCCTGTAGATTTTATTTTTCTAGGAAACCATTCAATGTAATATTTTACATAAGCTTTCATAAAATATTTTGGGATCAACTATTCCAACTGGTTTAGTAACTCTGACCTTTAAACTTTTTATTTTGTGTTTAGTTCTTTCCTTTTCTCTTTTCTAAGGGAGCTAATTATTTTCATTGACTTCCAAGATAGCCTTATTCATTTAATTCTTCCAGATATTATTGTCTAGTTATTTATTAACTATCACATGCATGCATATATTTATATGTATACATTTCTGCCTTCAGATTATAAATACTCAATTATCTCTATAAAATACTTATTGATAGTATATTTTGCATTATATTAGAAACTTTAGCTAATGCAATAAGGTAAAATTAAATGAAATGAATGAGAAAATTAAAGGCACACAATTTTCTTAAAAATGAAGAAATATATATATTTATTTGTTTGTAGATGATATGATTATGTAGGTGCAAAATCTTTGAAGTGTATGAAATACAAAAATTAACATTTAGCAAATTGCAGTATACAGATTGGTCCACTGATTTTATTTCTATAAAATGAAAATGAGTATTTTTGAAATGTAACTTAAACTCATATATTAGTAACATAAAGTGTAAATTATTTATAAGCACTTAATGGAAACAATAAAATACATAAATTGAATATTAGGAAAACACAAAATAATTATGAGGTTAAATTAAATAGCATGCATAATATTCATTAATTAGAAGAATGTTAAGAATTCATTTTCCTCAAATGGATCTATAGATTCATTGCAATCATAGTTAAATTCATAGGCCAATTAGAAAGACTGAAAAAATTAAAAAAAGAAAACAGCAGTACCCAAGATATATTTGAAAAATAACTACTTTGGCGAAAATGCAGTGCCTGATTGGAGACTCATTGCAATCCTAAAATGATTGCTACAGGATGGTGTTAGTATATTTGAAGACATATAGGTCCGTGGAACAAAATTAAGTCTAAAAAAAGACTCTTATTTATGGCAAATTACTTTTGAACATTCATGTTAAGGTAATATAAAAGGGAAATAATACTAATTTTTCAGTAACTAAACCCTGAAAAAATAGATACCTGTTTGGTAAAAATATCTCTGATTCTTCTCATCATATATAAAGTTAAGTTTAAAGTGAACTATATAACTAAAAGATATAAAAAGATATATATTTATGACTAAATGATATAAAACTCCTGAAGAAGACAGAGGGCAGCCTCACAGTCATTTATAGTGACCTTGAAAATAAATAGGACAAAAGAGTATGGTTCATAAAAGAAAAGAAAATGAGAAAGTATACTTTTGCTCAGTGATGGACATAGTTAAAATAAATTAAATTTCTAGACATTTCACTTCAACTAGGGCAACCAGAGTTTCCTCTTATTCTAAGAAGACTCAGCCTTTTGGTTCTAGATGGGCCTCCAAAAAATTTAATGAGGCCTATCCACAATATTGAGGACAATATAATTTACTCAGATGTCCAGATAAAAGACTAATTTGAACTTCCTCTAAGACAATTCAAGGATAATATTTGACCAGTGTGGTGAATGTATGGCCCCATAGACTCAGACAGAAAACTTAATTTGCCAGTGAGCAGAGCCCTACTGGAGGAGAGGTGTGTTACTGGGGGAGGATCTGGGTCCAGCCTAAGATGTGTGGAGAGTAGTTGGAGCTCTGGTGGTTTTGTGGTGCTGACTGTTTGGTGATGTGTCTCTGCTACGATGTATAGAAATGAGACAGCCTCTTCAGCCATTGATGGTGTCCCCTGAAATGTGTAAGCCTGAAATAAACCCCTTTCCTTCCATAATCTTCTTTTGGTAAAGTGTTTGTCCAGAGAAGGGGAGCCAATTTCAACAACCAGTAGCTGGTATTTTGTAACAGCATCAAGTTGACATATAAAATTCACCCTTTTAAACATAATTTAAAATAGCTTTGTTTATATTCACTTCAAATGAGGATAAAAAAGTGTTCAACAAATGGTGGGTAAATTATCCATTATAGTATATCCCTACTACTGACCACTCATCAGGAAAAAGAAGCCCCTATAGTCATAATAGCATGGAAAAATCTTAAAAATATGATGCTAAATTATAAGGTGAGAAATAAAAGCCAAGGAATATGTGACTTTATTGATATAAAATTGGAAAAGACAAAACTTTGTTAATTATTGTCCTATTTATACGTGTAAATAGAATATCTTCTATTAGAGAAATGAAAAGTTAGGATATTTCAATTGAAAGTGATAAAATTTAAATAATATTGGAATGAATGTGGTTATTATACAATTGCTTAATTATTAAATAATTATTCACATTTAAAAAGATTAAAAAACATAAATGTTTCAAAAGGTTGTCTTAAGGAAATATTTATGTATATGTATTAATTGAACTTAAATTATGTGAAGAATAAGAGCTTTTCTAATGCAAAATAAAATTGTATGATATTATAAGTTTTATGGTATCTTCAATACATCACTTTTTACTATATTGTAAACTGAATGATATTTCCCAAAGGCATTGACAGTGCCACTTGGAAACTGAGGCATGTAGAGACTGTGATATGTTAAATTCTTCAAAGTATGTAGGTTTTATAAATATTAAAAAAATGAACATAGAAGAAAAACTATTTCTGGGTTGCTACCACACTAACATTAATGTATCAGATCTTGTCTGATTTAGTTTTGGTTATTTTTGTTCCATTTTATGACAAGATTTCTTCTTGTGCATGAGATATTGATATTTGAGAACTTTTATTAGTCACATCATTATTTCATAGTTTTACCTTTTAGTTAGATTATCCTGTGTTTAAATCATTCTCCCTTAATGACTTGGTCACTGGAGGAACATTAAAGCTTTTATCCACTAAGAAATCAAAGGTCCTTTAGGAAATTGCTGCTGTCATGCATAATTAGGTATCCATGATACTCACCTTTGCCAATAGCAATTAGAGATTTTCCCTATGATTCCATAATATCCTGAAAGAGTTAATGGTCCTCACTAATAATGTACCTAAGAAGATCAAATCAATTGTTTCAGGGAACATTTAATCAGACATTATATTTTTATTAAATAAATTAAAAAAACTGAGGTTGGATGAAATGTTGTTAGTATAATATTGTATAATTTGAACTATTGTATATTTGAACTTAAAACTTTAGAGGGTATATTGTGATCAACCTTAATGAAGATGAAGTAGCTTAGTCATTGGCATTTCATTTATCTGATATCAATTAAGAGAAACAATATATTTAAGTTGAAGGTCATGCAATGTGCTGTTCAAAAATATTCAATAATAATGGTGCTAAAACCTTAGAGATAGAAAAGATAAATCACTTCTATCCATTCTGTAAAATGGTGTATTATTAATTAACATTTGACATCAGAAAGTCTCAATGTGCTTGTAATTAAAATGATTGCTGATTATAAATAACCATTTTCCTACTCATTTTTATTGTGATTGCTTGACAATGTGAGAATACCAAACTCTTTTCTTGTGTCACTTTCTTCTGAACCTATACTTTTACCTCACCTATTATTTATTTATTTTATTTCATAATGTATATTCTAAAGACACTCATCTTAAATAACATCCCTGACCTGATGAGTCTGCATCCTGAAAGTGTGTTTTTAAGCATAAGTTCAAATGTCATCATGTATTATAGTTCTAAATTTCACATCTCATATCAAAAATAAATTGAGTACCACTTTTTTACTTTACATTCTCCACAAATGTGTTATTTTGTCCATGAATTATGAAATATCATGGTATATAGAGGGAAAATACTAGTGCTACAGTAAAAGCATTTTAAGTTCCCAGCATGTAGGTGAGAAGCTATTTATAGAAAATTCTCTCTGAACCCTAAGATGCTTGCCTTGGAATGTTTTATATCTGTCTGTGTAGATTCTACTTTAAACATGGTTTATATTGTGGCTGTATACTTCTTACCTGTAAGACAGAAATAACATGGCATCAAACCCAATAGAGTCTAGGGTACCGACACTTGCAATTACTTCAAAATTCAGATAAACAGGGATGGTGGGAAGACTGGAAAGCAATTGTCAATATACTCACCCTCTCAGAAAGCATGAATTTCTCAAATATCTCTGTATCTTCCCTGCCATTACTTTTGCAATCTACATAGTATACAGTAGTTTCTGTTAGTGTAATGTTGCCTGTCATAAAAGTACACTTTTGTCAGAATAAAATGATTTTTAAATTGTGGTGATGTGAAAATTTAGTCATTTTCCACAATGAGAGCAGACGTTTCTATACTAAGCTAAGCATATTTTAGAGAAAATTTCTTTGAAGTTGCAAACAAATGGCTAGGAAAGAAATTGTGAAACAGATTTTTCTGCCTTTTCACTATGATATAAAACCTTGGGGAAAAGGTCAGGTGTATTTTCAAAACACTCAGGTGAATGTAATAAATTAGCATATACTTAGGACTTTGATACTGTAAAGGATTATAAACAATCCTGATAGTCTGATTTCTTACAGGTGTTTATCTTTGTAGGTTTGTAAAGAATAGAAGCAGGTGGTGGGGAGATGGCACAATGTACAAAGTACATTCCATGCAAGCATGAGTACTGGAGTTCTGACAGTCCAAAGCCATACAAATTCCAGGCAGTGTGCTATGTGCAGACAAAAGAATTCAGGAGCAAGCTGGAGTAAAGTGAGAGATCCTGTCTCAGTAAAAATAAAGAGTAGGGCTGGAGAGATAGCTTAGTACTTAAGGCACTTGCCTGCAAAGTCTAAGGACCCATGTTCTACTCTCCAGATCCCATGTAAGCCAGATGCAACAAAGGTGAGGCAAGCACAAATTTGCACATGCCCACTAGGTGGAGCAAGCATCTGGAGTTCCATGATAGTGACTGAGGCCCCGGGGCACCAATTCTCTCTCTCTCTCTCCATCTCTCTCTTTCTCTCTCTCTCTCTCTCTCTCTCTCTCTCAGAAAAAAAAAACAAAAAACAAAAAAAACCAGGAAAGTGATCCAGGAAGACATTCTGTCAAACTTCTGGCCTCTTCACACATGTGCACCCACATACACATGTGCACACACATTATAATTTGTATACTTGTAAATTATGTCTAATCAGGCTTGCCTACTCAAAAATTTGATTTCTGATGATATCTTTCCCCCATATTAAAGTCAGAAAATTATGGGTCATATCCTAAATCCTTTCTTCTGATGGAAAATAAACTTTTAATGGAACACACCCATGATTATAAGGCTCATAAAGTCAAAATTATTTATTAGGTGGACCTTTAGGGAGAATGTTTGCTAATAATTTTTTAAATCCTCATTTTTCCCACTTGGTTAGACTATTCCTTTCCACAATAAAAGTTGTATGATATTTCTTAGAAAATAATGCATTTTTCATTCCACTTTCTTTCTTAAGTTCTTGTCTCATTTCTCTGCTCCCTTTCTTAGCAAACATCCTTAAATGACTTACCTATATATCTTATTTGTTTCTGACTCTCTTTTTTTCCATTTTTTCCTGATACCTTTAAAGAGTTTCTTTCCATTCTTTCACATATAATACTTCTCTCTTCAGCTCATCAATAAGGTACACAATTCAAATTTGACAGGCCAATTTTAGGCTCTGCTCCTTTCATTTGTTAACAGAAATAGAGATTATTCAAACCATTTTTTAGATAGTTATTTCATTTTGACATTTCTTATGTAATGTATTGCTTTTATCATTCTTCTTTCCTATTGCCTCCCAAAGTAGCTCAAGTTCTAGTGCTGGCTTTGGCAGCACATATACCATTGTATCTCAAGTTCTAATCCACAAATTACTGCTATTTCTCATGCACATCCTAATTTCCCATTTTTTTTTGTTTTGTTTTGAGGCAGTGTCTCACTCCAGGCCAGTCGGACCTAGAAATCACTATGTAGTCTCAGGCTGGCCTCAAACTCATGGTGATACTCCTACCTGAGCCTCCTGAGTGCTGGGAGGAAGGGTGTGAACCACCATGTCTGGCCCAATTTTCTATTTCTAACCAAAACCTCTTTCTTGTATTCTGGAAAACTAGCCGATAGATCTAATCATAAATCATAAATAGGCATTTCACTATAATCTTTTATTTGTGGAGTTGGGGTTGACATAGGGTCTCACTCCAGCTCAGGCTGACCTGGAATTCACTATTAATCTTCTAATACAGACTTTTTTTTTTCTTTTTAGTATATATTGTTATTTTTTCAAAAAAATATTGATAACTTCCATACATATAGATAATATACCATGATCATAATCTCCTCTTACCACCCTTCATTTTCCTCATGCCAAATCACCCCTCCACTAATGTTTTTCTTTTCCACCTAGTCTGTCTTATATTTTGATGTTATCATTTTGTTTCCATCCTATTACGCAAACCTAGCGTAGAAGGCATTAGCCACTGTGAGATCATAAATACCATGGCCACTTTGTGTCTGGAAGAAAATATTGTAAAACACTCTTCCCCTTCCTCTGGCTCTTACATCCTTTCTGTTACCTCTTCTTCAATGGTCCTTGAGCCTTGCAGTGTGTGTTAGAGACAGAGTTATTTGTTATGTTAACTTTTTTTAATTTTTCTTAACATTTTCCATGATTATAAAATATTTCCCATGGTAATTCCCTCCCTGCCCACACTTTCCCATTTGAAATGCCATTCTCCATCATATTACCTCCCCATTACAATCATTGTAATTACATATATACAATATCAACCTATTAAGTATCCTCCCCCCTTCCTTTCTCTACCCTTTATGTCTCCTTTGTAACTTACTGGCCTCTGCTACTAAGGATTTTCATTCTCACGCAGAAGCCCAGTCATCTGTAGCGAGGATCCACATATGAGAGAGAACATGTGGCGCTTGGCTTTCTGGGCCTGGGTTGCCTCACTTAGTATAATACTTTCCAGGTCCATCCATTTTTCTGCAAATTTCATAACTTCATTTTTCTTTACCGCTGAGTAGAACTCCATTGTATAAATGTACCACATCTTCATTATCCACTCATCTGTTGATGGACATCTAGGCTGGTTCCATTTCCTAGCTATTATAAATTGAGCAGCAATAAACATGGTTGAGCACGTACTTCTAAGGAAATTTGATGAGTCTTTTGGATATATGCCTAGGAGTGCTATAGCTGGGTCATATGGTAGATCAATCTCTAGCTGTTTTAGGAACCTCCACACTGTTTTCCACAATGGCTGGACCAGATTGCATTCCCACCAGCAGTGCAGAAGGGTTCCACTTTTTCCACATCCCCGCCAACATTTTTCATGATGGTGGCCAATCTGACAGGAGTGAGATGGAATCTCAATGTAGTTTTAATCTACAATTCCCTGATGACTAGTGACGTAGAACATATTTTTAGATGCTTATATGCCATTCGTATTTCTTCCTTTGAGAACTCTCTATTTAGCTCCACAGCCCATTTTTTGATTGGCTTGTTTGATTCCTTATTATTTAACTTTTTGAGTTCTTTGTATATCCTAGATATTAATCCTTTATCAGATATATAGCTGGCGAAGATTTTTTCCCATTCTGTAGGTTGCCTCTTTGCTTTTTTCACTGTGTCCTTTGCGGTGCAAAATCTTTGTAATTTCATTAGGTCCCAGTGGTTAATTTGCATTCCAAAATACTCTTCCTCTTCAACAGCTCTTACAATTTTTATATTATCTATTCCCCTGTGATCACTGAGCCTTAGAGGATGTGACAGAGATGCCTTTTTTAGTGCTGAGCACTCAACTATCACTTATTCTGAGCATTTTGTTGGCTTTTGGGTCTCCTGAGTACTCATCATCATTTGCAAAAGAAGCTTCTCTGATCAAAAGTAAGAGCAGCACTAAACCATGGTCATAAACAAATATTCTAAGAGCAATTTGATGATCACAATGTTTCCATTTAGATAAACAGTAGTAGCTTCCATCTAAGGCCTATGACCTCTATAGTCAGAGGTCTTTCAAACTCAGGCCTATGTATTCCCTCCAGCCATAGGTTTTTGACTAGATTTTTCACTACCAGGCAGGAATTCCCTCCCATGGAGTAGGCTTCAAATGCTATAAGAGACAAATTTTGTTACCACCACAACAAATATGACATTATTGTACCAATGAACACATCTAACCTTGCCCACAGGTTTCACTGCTAGCTAAGGCTGTTGATGACTTTTCCCCCTCAACATCCTGCATAGCACTGTCTGGGAGGATTCCTGCTCAGTTCCTGCTTGCTTTCTCAGTGCCATGCATCCAAAACATACTGTACCATGATATATATATATATATATATATATATATATATATATATATATATATATATATATATATATATATATATATATGTATGTATGTATGTATTTAATGTAGGGCCTTCTCTAGCCCAAGCTGATCTGGAACTCACTATGTAGTCTCAGATTGGCCTTGAACTCACAGCAATCCTCCTACTTCTGCCTCCAGAGTGCTAGGATTAAAGGAGTGTGCTAGCATGCCAGGCATGCAAGGCAAAATTTTTTGATCACAGTTTGACTCCTCCATATTATTAAGGTCTGTACTTTTGCTTATTATTGGATGAATACACTCAGTTTTTATAGAAACAACATGCATTTCTGAGGGCTGAAGAGATAGATGGCTTAGCAGTTAAGGCACCTGCCTGTGAAGGCTAAGAACACAGTTCCATTCCCTAGGAGCCACATAAGCTACAGATGGTGGTGTATGCATCTGGAGTTTGTTTGCAGTGGCTACAGGCCCGCCTGCTCTCCCTCTTTCTCTCTAAAATAAATAAATAAAATTAAATATTTTAAAAAATAGTATTTGTTTTAAAATATCCACTTAGGGTCTCTGATTATACTATGGAGAGGAAGAGCTAACTACATGGCAGTAATAAATTAAAAGCAAGTAAGCACATAATCCAAATTATATAAAGATCTGAAGACTGCATAAAACAAACATCCTTGTATAAAAATGTCAAAATTTAGGCCTTGTGACTAGTACCAAGTAAAGAACCTTGTTTCTTTAAAAAAAAAGAAAAAAAAAGAAAGAAAGAAATAGCCAGGCATAGTGGCACACTCCTTTAAGCCCAGCACTTGGGAAGCAAAGGTAGGAGGATCACCATGAGTAGTTTGAGGCCACCCTGAGATTATTCCAGGTCAGCCTGGAATAGAGTGAAACCCTACTTCAATATATATCTAGAGATACATATGTATGTATATATATACATATATATTTGAGAGAGGAAGAGGGAGAGAGGAGAAGAGAATATGAGCATGCCAGGGTATACTGCCACTGCAAACATCCCTATACACCTGTGCCACTTTGTGCATTTGGCTTTACATGGGTACTGGGGAATCAAACCCATTAGGCTTTTCAAGCAATCACCTTTAGGCACCGAGCCATCTCTCTAGCCAGATACCGTTTCTCATAGTTCTATTTGAGGATATTCTTTTTTTCTTTTCTTTTGATTTTTTTGGGGGGGTTTACAAGGTCAGGCTGACCTGGAATTCACTATGTAGTCTCAGGTTGGCTTCAAACTCATAGAGATATTCCTATCTTGGCCTCCAGAGTGCTTAGATTAAAGGTGTGTGTCATCATGCCCAGCTATTTGAGGATATGCTTAGTTACAGTGGGAAGGGACAGTTAAGACTTACTGTAAACCAGAAAGTGCATATGAAACTCTGGAAAGGGGCTCAGAATAAAAGAGAAAACCTAGATTTTGTTTTTAAATTTATTCTTTAAAAATTTATTCAAAACTTCCACAAATATAGACAATATAGCATGACAGTAATCTGCTCCTTTCCCCTCCTAAATCTCCATTTCTCTGACTCCTTTCTTCTTTCCAATTAGTCACTTCTATTTTGATGTCATCACTTTTTCTCTTCAGTTATTCAGGCCTTGTGTAGGTAGTGTCAGCCACAATGAGGTCATGACTATCAAGGTCACTTTGTCTCTGGAAGATAGTATTATAAACAGTCTTCCCCTTACTTTGTCTCTTACAGTCTTTCTGCCACTTCTTCTGCAATGGTCCCTTGAGCCTTAGAAGGTGTGATAGAGATGTCTCACTTAGTGATGAAAACTCCACTCTCACTTTTTCTGAGCACTTTGGCCAGTTTTGAGTCACCTCAATGGACACTGCCATCTGAAAAAAGAAGCTCTCTAACCAAAAGCAAGTGTATATATATATATTCTAAAAGAATAAACACAAGTACTTAGAGGGCAGTTTGGTGGGCATAACATAGGTATTCAGACAGACAACAATAGTACTTTCCCCACTAAGGATTATGACCTCCCCAGCTATAGATAAGCTTTTGATTAGTCTTTCAGTACCAGGCATGAATGTTCTCCAGTGGAGTGAGCCTCAAATCTAATCAGAGAGCAGTTGGCTTCTTCCATAACAGACTGTCAACTTTGCACCTATTGTCACATTTGGCCTCACTAGCCAGACATAAACCTTACAGGATCTTCCACTGGTTAAGACCATTGATGATTTTTCTCCCCCGATAGGCTGCATAGCTCTCTCTAGAATCCTGATAGCTATCCAATAGGGAGAAGTCTTTCAGCTTGATTTTTCAGGGGCCTGAAGCCCATACATGTAGAGTCTTCAGTATTAGGGTTTTACCATCTAGTTCTTCTTGGTAACCAAGAACCTTTGCAATAGACTATAATGTTCACAAAGCATCATGGGCCTCCCCTGCTAAAAGTCACTGGAATGTATCCTACCCCTGGCACAGAAATTTTTCTAACACTGTATGGCTTGTGGGCACAAATTTATACACTTCCACAGGACACATCTGTGCAAACTCTCTCCCATTAAATATATTTTAAGTATTCCATTATGATGTAATAAATTGAATTGTTTTTGCAATTACATTTTCAGATAGATGACCATTAGTGTGTAAGGATGTAACTGGTTTTTATATATTGACTTGATCCTTAATAGTTCTGATCTTCTAATGAATACTACCATTTTTCTTGGATTACTTTTCTACGTGGAAGGTTTTATCACCTCAAAATAAATATGGGTTTAATTCTTGCATTTTATTTTACTTTTTAAAATATTTTATTTATTATCAAGGAGAGAGAGAGAAAGGGAGAAAATGAATGAGAATAGGCATGCAAGGGCCTCCAGCCACTGAAAATGAACTCCAAGTACATGTTCCACTTTGTGCATCTGGATTTACATGGGTACCAGGAGAATGAACCGGGGTTGTTAGGCTTCACAGGCAAGCACCTTAACCATTGAACAATCTTTTCAGCACCTCCCTAGCCTGGGTGCCACTATTGCACAGGCATGTGAATCTTGTCAGTCTGGTTGCTTTTGTATAGCAGTGTCCCCTGTCAGCACACAAGGTTGTTGGCCATTTTCCACCAGCAGCTCATGTAGCACCTTCCAGCACTATACACACATACCATCTGGGAACTGCCTCCTTCCAGATTCCATCTGTATATCTCAATGTTCTCTGAGAGCAGCGTGTGCTATCTTCAGCAATAAGACATTACATTTTGCCTCAGACAGATAATCAAGTGCTTTGACAGAAGCCTGTCTTGTTTTGGGGACCTCATAGGTCTCTCTGATCAACAGCTCAATAGAAACCAATTTCTGGTACTGGAAGATATAGGCCAGAGACAGATGTTTTGGGTTATGCTTCACCCCAACCTCTCCAGGGCCCTTGGTACCTGACAATCCTTGCATACTCCTCTTCAGAGTTGTATCATTTAGTCTGCTATCCAGGAGAAAGGTATATAAGGAACTAATTCATTTTGCGTTTAGTTTTGGGTATATTTCCCCACCCTCCCAGTCTCTATCCCCAACAAACTTCCAATTGTGTTTGTTCATGAACACATATGCCGTTGAGTTTGAGATACCCCTGGCTCTGTGTCCCATTGTCATAGGTGCACTGGGGCATAGATTCATATGCCCCTTTGCATCCAGCTTTATGTGATGCTAGGCATTTAACCTCAGCTGACAGGTTAGTAATCTAATGCCTTTTATCACAGAGACTTTTCTCCAGCTTCTTATTGTGACATCTTATTGTGGATGTCTTATTTATTTTTGTTATATAATTTTCTTGGCTAGAACTGAAAATACAGTAGCAAGGGTGGATATCTTGGTCTTATTATCTTAATGGAGAAATTTTCAGTCTTTCTTCACTAAGTATGAGATGTTTCTTACATGCCCTTTATTAAGTTGAGAATGGTTTCTTCCATTACTATTTTAAGATGCATTATCATAATTGGTGTTGTGTTGACAATTGTGAAATTTTTATTCAACACATATTGAAGAGATTCATACAACTTCATTGGGTTTTACCTCTCAATATAGTATGTTAAATAAAATTCTTCCTAGATGATAAAACAAACTTACATTATTATGGTAAATCCTATTTGTTGACACTGTATCTTGGAATTTTTCTGTGGTTCCCAGTTTTCCTTTCTTGTGATATTTTTCTAGTATTAATATAAGTATAATACTCAATGGAAAAGGTATTTGAAAATGCTCTACCTTCTAATTTTGTTTAAAAGAATTTGAGATTAAATTAATATTAAATCTTTAAAATTGTTCCGCTGGTCGTGGTGGTGCACTTCTTTAATCCTAGTACTAAGGAGGCAGAGGTAGGAGGATCACCCTGAGTTGGAGGCCACCCTGAGACTACAGAGTGAATTCCAGGTCAACCTGAGCTAGAGCAAGACCCTGCCTCAAAAAGCCAAAAACAGGGCTGGAGAGATGGCTTAGCGGTTAAGCGCTTGCCTGTAAAGCCTAAGGACCTTGGTTTGAGGTTCCCCAGGTCCCACGTTAGCCAGATGCACAAGGGGGCCCACGCGTCTGGAGTTCGTTTGCAGAGGCTGGAAGCCCTGGCGCGCCCATTCTCTCTCTGTCCCTCTATCTGTCTTTCTCTCTGTGTCTGTCGCTCTCAAATAAACAAATAAATTTAAAAAAAATATTTCAAAAAAGCCAAAAACAAACAAACACCAAAAAGAAAAAAAAAACAGCTCCCACTATTCTTTGGCCAAAAGAGAGAGTACACCCACTAAGATCTCTCTCAATGCTTATGTTATTTAACTTATGTTGACCTCAATCTCTGTTTTTCTTTTTCAGGAGGCAGCAAGAATCAAGGAGATGAACCATCACTTGCAAATCAGCAAGGGCCCAGGTGAAACCACAGAGGAATTGGTGAGAGGAGCAAGAATGCTGCTTCAATGTGAACCTGGCAACCAGTGCTAGGGTGATGGAGACAAGGATATTTATAACATATAAAAGCAGAAATCCAGAAGCTGCTGAGAGGACAACACTAGAGTAGACTTAAAACACACCCACAAAGTCTCAGGGAATTTTTAAGAAGAGGGTTGGAAAGGTTGTAAGAACCAAAAAGTGGGAGAACATATTCAGAGGCATTGCCCCCTGACAATGACCTACTGCTGCGTTGGCAATTTACATCCCACAACCCTGTGGTGAATACCAGAAATCCCATTGAAGAGGGCCCTCAGTGGAATGGGGGCATGGAGGAGGGAAATGATGGTAATAACACATGATGTATCCATGTAAACTTTCTACTTAATAAAAAATGCCATAATGAGGGCTGGAGAGATGGCTTAGCGGTTAAGCACTTGCCTGTGAAGCCTAAGGACCCCGGTTGGAGGCTCAGTTCCCCAGGTCCCACGTTAGCCAGATGCACAAGGGGGCGCACGCGTCTGGAGTTCGTTTGCAGTGGCTGGAAGCCCTGGCGCGCCCATTCTCTCTCTCTCCCTCTATCTGTCTTTCTCTCTGTGTCTGTTGCTCTCAAATAAATAAATAAATTTTAAAAAAATGCCATAATGAAACATATTCTTTGTACACTAAAAATTATATATATATAAAGCTGAACATGATGGCACATGCCTTTAATCTCAGCACTCAGGAGGCAGAGGTAGGAGTATTATCATGAGCTGGAGGCCACTCTGAGAATACAGAGTTAATTCCAGGTCAGCCTGAGCTAGAGTGAACCCTACCTCAAAAAAACAAAAATAAAAATTATATATACATATATCTACATATATACATATATGTATACATACACACACACACACACACACACACACACATATATATATATAATGTAGTCTAAGTCCAGTAAAAAATATTACATGATAATGAAGGTGCTAATGGTATCAGTTTGGAAACAAATTATAAACTTCTTGAATAAGATTTGAAGAATGAGAAATTAGGGATAAAATTATGTACTTTAATTTATTGAGATCTTTAACTCATGTTGGGAAGGTTTTGTAATTGGTGAAGATCATTATTAATGATAACTTGCAAATATATTTAAAGTATTTTATTATTAGTTTCATTTTTAGAGAGAGAGAGAGAGAGAATTGTTGTGCCAGAGCCTCAGCCACTACAATTGAGCTCCAGACACTTGTGTCACCTAGTGGACTTGCCTCACTTTCATGAATCTGGCTAATGTGGGATGTGGAAAGTAGAACACAGGTCCTCAGGCTTTGCAGGCAAGCACCTTAACTGTTAAACCATCTCTCAAGCCTGGAAAATATATTTAATATGTGATCTGTGATTTCCCCTTAGGAATTCTATGTGGAAGGCAGATTTTTATTTAAATAGTCAAAGCCCCTGCATAGATTTTTTTATTACTTCGGAAGTAGTATGATATTTGGGCCTTTAGTATTTAACCTTTTGTTATATTTTTCCATGGTCTTACAATGTAAGTTTGAAAAAATGTTCTATTTGTTGGATTACCTTTTCCTTTCAGAATCCCAGTAATTTGATATCACCACTTGGTTCTTTGTTCTAGACAATTACATGAAACCCAGAAATGATTGACTATTCTCACCTCCCATAATTTGTTATTTTGGTGATCTTTTGCCCTGTGAGCATGTCACATATCACTATTATATAATCACTTGTCAATATTATATCCAAAATTTTACAGACAATTATCTCTTTGAAAATTAAAGTAAAAAAGCTTAAAAAGTTAGATAGCTTAAAAAGAATGTAATAGCATACATTTCTTAACTCATAATTATGTGTTTATCTTTTTGTTGGAATATAATCTCCAGATGAATTTTTTTCTGGTTTGTTTACTTTTTTCTTCCTCATCTTAAGAGCCCAAGATATGGTAATTCTTCAATATATATCTGTGTCTTGAAAACCTTTTCCCAGATATTGTGCTGAACAAAATTTTATTTACTCAAAGAATGCTTAAAATGGACAAAATTATGAATGTAGAAGGTATTGCATGGTGTATGTCCTTACTGGAGTATTCTTTAGGTTCTTGGTGTTTATTCCAACATTCTCAGCACCACTTATTAAAAGATTGAATTTCATATAGCGTTCACATTTTCCACACACTCGTACAGAGGCTGAGACTTCCTGAACATAAAGTAGAAGCAAGACCCTTTGAAATGTTAAACTTGACAGTCTACAGTTAAGTTTTACTCTATAGCGAGTAATTGGATTTACAAATGACAGTGGCTTAAACACTGAAAACATAATTATTAAAGAAAAAAGTGTTCTAATTCATCACTAGTTTGAGGCTCAACGTTTCCAGGTTTCTGAACCAGTGTATCTATTAATAACTTGTTTGAAAGGTAGTGAAATGAGAGAAGTAAAGTGCCTTCAACCTTCAAATGTTTATATGTTTGAGAGAGGAGAGAAAGAGAGAGGGAGGGAGGGAGTTTTACCATTGCAAATGAATACCAGACACATGTGCTACTTTGTGTGCCTGACTTTACATGGATACTGGGGAATCAAAACCCTACCATCAGGTTTTATAGTTCCTTTACACCATTAGTCATCTCCCCAGCCATGAACCTTTACAATTTAACATCTTATTGATAACAAGCACATTGTTGAAGAAAGAAAGGCTTCTCAAGTGTCCCCTCCATTTATGTGCAAATTTCAGTCTCAGAAAACCCTTTAGTAGTTAAATTCTCTTACAGGAAACACAAGAGAAATTGGCACCCTGGCCCAAAATCCAAGAAGTGAATAGCTGTTATCTTTAGGCTGTAAATTTGGGGAACAAATCCAGATGAACTGGAGATTAAATAAACTACTATATCATCAGTTCCTGACAGACTGATGATTTATATCAATAAATTATTGTTCATATTCCATACCCCAATATTCAAGAACATGTATCCAAGAAAGAGAAAAATCAAGAAAAAGTATGGAATAAACATTTTCTTAAATGTAAAACTTTGCAAATAAATTATCTATTTTCTGGAATGTATACATGAAGAAAAGTTCATCCTGATGAAATAGAAGGAATCTACTGAGATAAAATCAAAAAGTTAGTAGGAAAATAGTTTTAAAATTCATCAAATTTCAACTATAATCAAATTTACTCTCCTTAGCTCTTCTTCCTGCCACAATTTTTAATATGCTATGGCATTTGTAATGAGTTTTCAATATTTCATGTTGACATCATATTTTATTCATTCATGTATTTAGTTAGTTAGTTATTTATGTAGGGAGGGAGAGACGGGAAGGGGGAGAATGGTCTCACCAGGGCATCTAACCACTGCAAATGAACTCCAGACACATGCACCACTATGTATGTCTGGCTTATGTGGGACCTGGAGACTCAAACCTGGGTCCTTAAGCTTCACAGGCATGTGCCTTAACCACTAAGTTATCCCTGCAGCCCCAATATCATATTTGTTTAATTAGGTTTCAATTTATTTTCCTTCCCTTGTTTAATTTTATTTCATTATATTAAAATAATATGCCTGGGCTGAGGAAGTTGCTAAATTGAAAGTTCACATGCCTGACATTTGTGAAGTCCTGAGTACAACCCTCAGTACTAAAGGATAAATAAATGCATAGGCATATAAATCCAGTATTCTCCCCCTATTGCCTAATAGAACATTTGGGTGTAGACTCTTGTAGTCAACATTTGGATCATTTTTCATTTTGTTCTTCAAGGTGTTTGCTTTGTATGGAGATTATGTATATATATTGATATGTGACTATTTTGATAAAAATTTAAAAAACAGAAGAATAATTGATAAACTATCTGTACTTTTTTCTGCTTGTGTGGCTTGTTGTAGCCCAGGATTGGTAGTAGCTTGATAATGAAGAGCAGACTCATTTTTGGATATGGTTCTGACTTGTTTCCCAGCTCCAGCTATGGGTTCCATTCCACTGAGCAGATCAGTTAGCCAAATCAAGAGCAATTGGTTTCCCACCATGGCTGTGCATCACTATTGCACTTATGTGAGCATCATATCAGGGTGTTTTCTGCTAAGTATCTTAGACCATGAGCTTCCTGGACAGATATGGGTCATGTTCTCCCAGTTGCTCATGTAGCACCTTCTGGAACTAGATATGCAGTTTTGGGATTCACTTTTCCAGCTTCCAGCCATGTCACTCCATGTTACATGCCAACAGCATATGGAGTCTTCAGAAGTAGTGTCTTACCACTAACCTTTGGTGGGTCATCAAGTACTCTGACAGAAATCTGTCTTCTTTTGTGAAACCTTGTAGGACTCTGTGATCAAGAGCTCACTGTGAATGATAGCCACATGCTAGTACTGGCAGTTACAGGTCAGTGCCCAAGGAGCAAAAGAAGAAAAAGACAAGTAATATAAAAGAGATAGAGAGGGGCTGGAGAGATGGCTTAGCAGTTAAGCACTTGCCTGTGGAGCCTAAAGACCCCGGTTTGAGGCTTGATTCCCCAGGACCCATGTTAGCCAGATGCACAAGGGGGCACACACATCTGGAGTTCATTTGCAGTGTCTGGAAGCCCTGGCATGCCCATTCTCTCTCTATCTCCCTCTTTCTCTCTCTGTCTGTTGCTCTCAAATAAATAAAAATAAACAAACCAAAAAATGTAAAAATAAATAAATAAAAGAGATAGAGAGAACAGGGAGAGAGAGAGAGAGAAAGAGAGAGAGAGAGAAACAGAAATAGAAGGACATTAAGGTCAGTCTTCGTTGTACCCTCTCTAGGGCCTTGTGATTCAGGTGTTCCCTCTAAGGGCCTGGTGAAGGTTCAACCATTTGGTCTGTCATTTAGGATGTAGAATTTTATGGTACCATTGCCATTTTGGTCAAGTTTTGTGTCCCCGTCCCCCTGTCTTATCCTCCCCTCCCTCCCTACCCACCCTATTGTCTGGCCCTCAAGATGCTTGCAGGTATGTCAACAACTTGGGTAGATTCAGGTTAGGAGATGTAAATGAGTGAAACTATGCAGTGATTATCTTTCTATGATTGGGTGAGTTCACTGAGAATGATCTGTTCCGGGTTCAACCATTTTTTTTTCAAATTTCTTTGTGTTGTATTTCTTTATTGCTGTGTAGAATTCCATCATATAGATATACCACATCTTGTTTAACTATTCATTCAATGATGGACATCTGGGTTGATTCCAGCTCTTAGATATTATGAATTGAGCCACTATAAACATGGTTGACCAAATCTTTCTGAATTGAGGTCTGAATCTTTTAGGGTGTGTGCCCAGTAAGGGAATAACTGGATCTGTTGGTAACTCTATAGCCAACTTCCTTAGGAGTCTCCACATTGATTTCCACAGTGGATGTACCATCTTACATTCCCACCAAGGGTGGATGAGGGTTCCTATTTCTCTACATCCTCACCAGCATTTATTTTCATTTGATTTTTTAATGTTTGTTATCTTTACTGGGGTAATGTGGAATCTCATAGTTGTTTTAATTTGCACTTCCTTAATTATTAGGGATAATGAACATTTTCTTAAGTGCGTGTTTGCCGTTTGTATTTCTTCTTCTGAGAGCTGCCTGTCTAGTTCTTTGCCCTATTTTGTGAGTGGGTTGTTTGACTTTTTGTTGTTGTTGTTGTTGTTGTTGTTGTTGTTGTTATTTTTGTTTGTTTGGGTTTTTTTTTTGGTGTTTTTAGAGGTAAGATCTCACTCTAGTCCAGGATAACCTGGAATCCACTATGTAGTCTCAGGATGGCCTCAGACTCATGGTGATCCTCCTTCCTCTGTCTCCCCAGGGCTGGGATTAAAGGTATGGGCCACCATGCCCCACTTTGTTTGACTTTTTATTGTTTAGGTTTTTGAGTTCTTTGTAGATTTTAGACATTAGGCCTCATCAGTTGGATATTCAGCAAATATTTTTCCCAATTCTGGGGGTATTCTATTTGCTCTGCTTATTGTATGTTTGTCTGTTGTATTAGTCAGGGTTCTCTAGAGGAACAGAATTACTAGAATGAATTATTTTATAAAGGGAATTTATTGGATTAGCTTACAGTAGTCCAATAGCAGTTGCAGGCCTGAGAATCACCGAACCTGGTAACTGCTCAGTCCACGTGGCCAGATGCCTCAGCAGTCCCGACCGGCACTGCAGATGGTGCCAGAAAACCTGGAGGCCTCCTGAGGAGCCGGAAAGCCTGGAGGCTTCCTGAGGAGCCGCTGGGTTTCGATCCACGTGGGTCTTCAGTTGATGTTGGTCTTTAGTCCGCACTGGTCTTCAATCCATGCTAGAAGGTAGGGAGCAGCTCTGGCAGCCAAGTGGAAGGAAGGAAGGAAAAAAGGGAACTCTTCTACCCAGAGCTTCCTTATATCAAGTCCCTCTCTGAGCAGGACCACCCACTCTGGGAGAAGGGCTCACCCTGGGAGAAAGACCTCCTCCTTTAGTTGATCCTTCCTAGAAGCAGCCTGTGGATTACTAAACAGATCAAGTTGACAACACCTTAACTATCACAAGTCCACCCCTTGTCAACTTGGCATCAAATCATGTCTCCTTACATCATACTTAATTTCCAAATGAAAACAGTAACAAGCTCATAATTCCGCCTAACATCGCATAACTATCCCACGTACAACCGGAACCGCAAAATCTTCCCCCCAACACAAGCTTAGTCTCTAATACAATGGGTCTAATATAAATTCAACAGTTTAGCTAATGATACAATCTTAATATTGGTGTAGATACAACACTCTGTTATCAAGGCAGGACAGAAACATTGCAATCACAGTCCTCGTTTCTGTAACTGATCACGTGGCCTTAGCTGATATTTGTAACTGCCTTCTTCTACTACCCATTCTGTATTCCCTCCACCTTCAGCAAGCACCTCGGCAGGTCTTGGTTCTTTACCTGGAGGGGTAACCCATACCTTCATTCCTGAAGGATCTGGGCCATTTATCACACTACTTCTATTGGGTTGTTGCAGTCGTCCATTGACTTTGACAACAGGACATGGTAACACTAACAGACGCCCTAAAGGATCTCCTGCACTCCAGGCATACTCTTCCTTACCGCCATTGTGGAGGAGCAGCCCAATTTCCCCCTGGTAATCTGGATCAATCACCCCTGCAATCACTGTAACTCCTTTCTCAGCCTGTTCACTCAAGGGCATTAGGAGCCCAAAGTGACCAGGGGGAAGTCTTAGCTTCCAGTTCAATAGAATGTTCTTTGTGTCTCCTGGCAAAAGCACTCCCCCCTCTGGGACCAAGACTTGTAGTCCAGCAGAGCGTAAGGTTGCGGGAACAGGAAGCAAAAATCTAGCTAACGGGTCACTTGGGGTGATGGCAAGTGGGACCATTCCCATTTCCACCCCTTGATTCCTGGACCCGTGAATCTGGGCTATAGGAGAAACAGTACCATATATAGGACGCTGATTCAGAGCATATACAGCCTGCTGGAGGACACTCCCCCAGCCCTCCAAGCTGTTGCCACCCAGTTGGCACTGTAGCTGTTTCTTCAAAAGGCCGTTCCACCGTTCTATCAAGCCAGCTGCTTCAGGATGGTGAGGCACATGGTAATACCAGTGAATTCCATGATCATGAGCCCACTGCCGTACTTCCTTGGCGGTGAAGTGAGTTCCTTGGTCAGAAGCAATGCTGTGTGGAATGCCATGACGGTGGATAAGGCATTCTGTAAGCCCATGGATGGTAGTTTTGGCAGAAGCGCTACGTGCAGGAAAGGCAAATGCATACCCAGAATAAGTGTTTATTCCAGTAAGGACGAAACGCTGCCCTTTCCATGATGGAAGAGGTCCAATGTAGTCAACCTGCCACCAGGTTGCTGGCTGGTCACCCCGAGGAATACTACCATATCGGGGGCTCAGAGTCGGCCTCTGCTGTTGGCAAATTTGGCACTCAGCAGTAGCCGTAGCCAGGTCAGCCTTAGTTAGTGGAAGTCCATGTTGTTGGGCCCATGCATAGCCTGCATCTCTGCCACCATGGCCACTTTGATCATGGGCCCATTGGGCAATGACAGGGGTGGCTGAGGAAGGAGGTTGACCACTATCCACAGAACGGGTCAGCTTGTCTACTTGATTATTAAAGTCATCCTCCAGTGAGGTCACCTTCTGATGAGCACTGACATGGGACACAAGTATCCTTATATCCTTTGCCCATTCAGAGAGGTCTATCCACATACACCTTCCCCAAATGTCCTTTTCACCAATTTTCCAACTGTGCTCCTTCCAAGTCCCAGACCATCCAGCCAAACCATTGGCCACAGCCCATGAGTCAGTGTATAACCGCACATCTGGCCATTTTTTCTTCCAAGCAAAATGCACAACCATATGCACTGCCCGAAGTTCTGCCCATTGTGAAGACTTCCCTTCACCACAGTCCTTCAGAGTTGTCCCAGAAAGGGGCTGTAATGCTGCAGCTGTCCACTTCTGGGCAGTGCCGACATAATGTGCTGAACCATCTGTAAACCATGCCCTAGATCTCTCCTCCTCAGTCAGTTGATCATAGGGCACGCCCCATGATGCCATAGGTGCATGCTTGGGGACAGAAGGCATTGCAACAGGAGTAGCAACCATAGGCATTTGGGCAACTTCCTCATGTAACTTACTCGTACCTTCAGGGCCGGCTCGAGCCCGATCACGTATATACCACTTCCACTTGATGATGGACTGCTGCTGTGCACGTCCAACTTTATGGCCTGGTGGGTCAGACAACACCCAGCTCATAATGGGCAGCTCGGGTCGCATAGTAACTTGATGGCCCATTGTCAAACGTTCAGTTTCCACTAAGGCCCAATAGCAGGCCAAGAGCTGTCTCTCAAAGGGAGAATAATTGTCTGCAGATGATGGCAGGGCCTTGCTCCAAAATCCCAAGGGCCTCCGCTGTAATTCACTTATGGGGGCCTGCCAAAGGCTCCAAACAGCGTCCCTGTCTGCCACTGAAACCTCAAGTACCATCGGATCTGCTGGATCATATGGCCCAAGGGGTAGAGCAGCCTGCACAGCAGCCTGCACCTGTTGAAGAGCCTTCTCTTGTTCTGGGCCCCAATGAAAACTAGAAGCTTTCCGAGTCACTTGGTATATGGGACGGAGTAAGACACCCAAGTGAGGAATGTGCTGTCTCCAAAATCCAAATAGGCCCACTAGAAGTTGTGCTTCTTTCTTAGTGGTAGGAGGGGCCAAATGCAACAACTTGTCCTTCACCTTAGAAGGAATATCCCTGCATGCCCCACACCACTGAACTCCTAGAAATTTCACTGAGGTGGAAGGTCCTTGAATTTTGGATGGATTTATTTCCCATCCCCTGATGCGCATATGCTGTACCAGCAACTCCAGAGTGGTTGCCACCTCCTGCTCATTTGATCCAATTAGCATTATGTCATCAATATAATGGACCAATGTGACACCCTGTGGAAGGGACAGGCGATCAAGGTCCCTGCGAACTAAGCTATGACACAGGGCTGGAGAGTTAATATAACCTTGAGGTAAAACAGTAAAGGTGTACTGCTGACCTTGCCAGCTGAAGGCAAATTGCTTCTGGTGGTCCTTATGGACAGGTATGGAGAAGAAAGCATTTGCAAGATCAATAGCTGCATACCAGGTACCAGGAGACGTGTTAATCTGCTCAAGTAAAGAAACCACATCTGGTACAGCAGCTGCAATTGGAGTCACCACCTGATTAAGTTTCCAATAATCCACTGTCATTCTCCAGGATCCATCTGTCTTCTGAACAGGCCAAATAGGAGAGTTAAAGGGAGATGTGGTGAGAACCACCACCCCTGCATCCTTCAAGTCCTTTATAGTGGCACTAATTTCCGAAATCCCTCCAGGGATGCGATATTGTTTTTGATTCACTATTTTCCCTGGTGGTGGGAGCCTCAATGGCTTCCATTTGGCCTTTCCAACCATAATAGCCCTTACTCCACAAGTCAGGGAACCAATGTGGGGGTTCTGCCAACTGCTAAGTATATCTATCCCAATTATGCATTCTGGGACTGGGGAAATAACCACAGGATGCGTTCGGGGACCCAGTGGACCCACTGTCAGTCTAACAATCACCAAAACTCCATTGATCACCTGACCTCCGTAAGCACCTACTTTAACTGAAGGGCCATGGTGCTTTTTGGGGTCTCCTGGAATCAATGTCAATTCAGAGCCAGTGTCCAGTAAGCCCCGAAAGGTCTGATTATTTCCTTTCCCCCAGTGTACAGTTACCCTAGCAAAAGGCCTCAGGTCCCTCTGAGGAAGGATAGGTGTAAGTTTAATATTGAAACTTTTGGCAATTGTAGGGGGGTCCTTCCCCGAGGGAACCCGGCCAACCCTTCAATCAAGGGGCTCAGGATCTGTAAACTGGCTCAAGTCTGGAAACTGATTAAGAGGCCTTGATTCTCTGTTGCTATAATTCAAAGTGGCTTTATGTCCCCTTGCTGTGGAACTTTTCTGCTTATACAAATCAAGAAGAAACTCAGTAGGCTTCTTATCTATTTGACTTCTGGGAACACCATGATTAATCAGCCAACGCCAAAGGTCCATACGAGTCATACCTTTATGTGCATAATTTTGCCTATGCTGTCTATTATGAAAAACACGTTCACCCCGCCTTTGGCGATTCAGCGCTGCCACTTGGCCCTTGTTACCCCGAGATCCAGTTATGCCCATTGCATCTAAATCACCTAATGCAGCAACTGCAGCTCCCACTGTGAGGTCTTCTTTACATAAAAGAGCAATGATAGAGGACTTTAAGTATGCTGGCGCTCCCCTCACAAATCTGTTTCTTATGGTCTTAGTGAAGGGCACATCTTCTGGTCGCTCCCATTGTGGGGGCAAAGATGAGTTTACATGGCAAATCCACTCCAGCATTCCAAGTTCTCTGAGCTTTTTAATCCCTTCATCGACATTAAGCCAAGGGATATCAGGCAGCTCAAGCTCATTCACAGTAGGCCATCTTTGGAGCCATACTTCAGTCAACCAATCAAATAAACTCTTGGCACCCCTTCCAACTGCACGAGCTGCATTATTAAATCTAAAATCTCTGCTCAATGGGCCCATTTCATTAAATTCAGCCTGATCTAATCTTATGTTCCTTCCTCCATCATCCCACACCCTTAAAATCCATTCCCACACATATTCCCCATGCTTCTGCATGTACAAGTTAGAAAACTCCTGAAGTTCTTTAGGAGTGTACCTCACCTCCTCCTGTGTCACACTTTCTATCTCACCTTTAGGAGCCTGCCTAGCCTTTCGTCTGGTTATAGGCCTAGAGGCAAAGATGGGTGGGAACTGAGAATCACCAGCATTTTCTGCTGATTCCTCAGACAAAGAGGGATGAATTCCCCCAGGCAAGGGTGGGGAGGATAATCCTTCAGGATGTGGGGGTGGGGATACAACTGGTGCTAAGGGAGGGCAGGTCATATTTTCATCCAAAACATCTTCTTCAGAATCTAACACTTCAATGTCTCCAGGTTCTTCAGGGTCTTCCCACACATCACCATCCCAAGTCACAGGATCCCACTCTTTTCCAATCAGTACCCTCACTTTAACTTCTGATAGTTGGTGAGGCTGGGATTTAAGCTTACGTTGCAAATTAGCTAATCTCACAATGAGAGCTTGGGTTTGGTTTTCTGCAATTTGAGCCCTGTTCTGGCTAGAGAGGAGACTCTCCTCCAGGGCACCTTTAGAAACCTTGAGATCATGTATGTGGGTCTTAAGCTTGGAATTTTCCTTTTTGAGCTTCTGCTGTTCCCTCAGTAGTTTGTCTAGAGATGCTAAAAGCAACCAACCAGCCTCATCATTGGTCTTACTTTTCCACAAATATTCAAATGTTTTAAATACAGAGTCACTAAATTCCTTGCTCCTCACAAGACATGAGTCAGGGTCACCAAATACATCTATCTCATGGAGTACTTTAAAAAGTTCACACCATGGATTATTAGTGCCCTCTTTATTTCCAGTACAGGCACTCTCCTTATCACCAGTAGGGCCTTTGGTAGCACTGAAATTGGAGAACCAACCCCAGATAGCACTAAGCCCATTAGAGAAATCCATCCTTACAATTCTGTTTCTCTAGAACCACTCCTGGTACCAAAATCTGTATTAGTCAGGGTTCTCTAGAGGAACAGAATTACTAGAATGAATTATTTTATAAAGGGAATTTATTGGATTAGCTTACAGTAGTCCAATAGCAGTTGCAGGCCTGAGAATCACCGAACCTGGTAACTGCTCAGTCCACGTGGCCAGATGCCTCAGCAGTCCCGACCGGCACTGCAGATGGTGCCAGAAAACCTGGAGGCCTCCTGAGGAGCCGGAAAGCCTGGAGGCTTCCTGAGGAGCCACTGGGTTTCGATCCACGTGGGTCTTCAGTTGATGTTGGTCTTTAGTCCGCACTGGTCTTCAATCCACGCTAGAAGGTAGGGAGCAGCTCCGGCAGCCAAGTGGAAGGAAGGAAGGAAAAAAGGGAACTCTTCTACCCAGAGCTTCCTTATATCAAGTCCCTCTCTGAGCGGGACCACCCACTCTGGGGGAAGGGCTCACCCTGGGAGAAAGACCTCCTCCTTTAGTTGATCCTTCCTAGAAGCAGCCTGTGGATTACTAAACAGATCAAGTTGACAACACCTTAACTATCACATCTGTGAAGAAGCTTTTTCAGCTTTATATGATCCCATTGGTTGAGTGATATTTTTAAGATCCTATGCTACTGGGGTTTTGTTCAGGAAGTATTTTCCCATTCCCATCTCATGGAAATTTCCTCCTATATTTTCTTCTAGTTGTAAATGAATTTCTAGTGTCATGTTGAGGTCTTTGATCCATTTGGACTTGAGTGTTGTGCATGACGAGATGTGTGGATCAAGTTTGTTTCCTGCATATGGTTATCCAGTTTGCCCAGCACCATCTGTTGAAGATGCTGTCTTTTTTTCCAGCTTATATTGTTGGGTCTTTGTCAAATATCAAGTGGCTCTAGTTACTTGACCCTTGATTCTATTCCATTGGTCTATACTCCTGTGTTTATGCCATTATCATGCTCTTTTTATTGCCATGGCTTTATAATATAGCTTTAGATCAAGTATGTTGATGCTGCCAGAGCTATTTATTTTGCTGAGGATATACTTAGATATCTGAGGCCTTTTGCCTTTCCATATGAATTTTCAGATCACCTTTTCTATCTCTGTGAAGAACAATGTTGGGATTTTTATTGGTATTGCATGAAATCTGTAAATTGCCTTTGGTAGTATTGTCATTTTCACAATGTTAATTCTACCTATCCATGAGTATGGGTGGTCTTTCCATTTTATCAAGTCCTCCTCAATTTCTTTTTTGATTGTTTTTATGTTTTAATTGTATAGTTCTTTCACTTCCTTGGTTAATGTTATTCCAAGGTATTTTATGTTTTTGTTGCTATTGACAGTGGGACAATGTCACTTATTCCTTTCTCTGTATCTTTGTCATTTGCATATAGAAAATCTACTGATTTTTGTGAATTTATTTTGTATCCTGCTACTTTGCTGAAGGAGCTAATTACCTTTAAGGGTTTTGGGATAGAGGTTTTCGGGCCTCTTATGTACAGAATCATGTCACTTTTTATACAGACAATATATAAACTGAAGCCTTTGGTTTGCAGGGATACTGTCATAGTGGAAAATGCTATCAATATGCAAATAGTAAAATTGTGAGGAGCAAATTTGTTCAACTTAATTATTGTATAGTTTTTCACCCCTACAAAGTTATAGCTAGGCATTTTACTGTCTATTAAACTTAGACAAAACTGTGACTGCTGTCTATTTTAATGGCAACTTTTCACTTAGAAAAAGTGCCATTCATCTTTTCACTTAAGTCTCAGGGGTTAGGTCAGGTGAAAAGACATTGGTTACATTTTTTAAAAGAAAATATTTTCAAACTCTTTATAGCACGCCACGTAATGCCCTCTTCAATGTTATTTGACCTGATAAAATGATAATGCCAGATTTAGTTGTGGAAATCTCCTTTCAAGGATGTTATCAATTCTATCCCAAAAGAAAAGTTTCTGCTTTTAAAGGACTGAAGGCTTTCCAACTGACTCTAAATGTCTTCCCTATCATTGTATTCTTTGTGTAGGCTGTTCTATGGAGTCTATTTATAGAGAAATACAAGTCACACCCACACTGATTGTAACTCAGAAGGTTTTGCTGTTACACTTAACACAAAGTGGCTTAATCATTTGTAGGAGACCTTTGCTTTGCAAAACCAACATTTAAGAGGAAAAGTAATGAAATTTTCATGGCTTTTGCTCATAATTTGTCCATGCTTATATGCTTTGAATTTTTTTTCTTGAAAAAGGGATATATGTACATTGATTTATTAAACTAATATATTTATTTAGCTTCTCTTATTTATTTATTTATTTATTTGTTTATTTATTATTTAGATTCACTTATTTGGGAGGTGTTTAGAGAGGGTTTCAATCTGTAGCCTAGGCAGGCTTGACACCTGCTGTGTAGCTCAGGCTGGACTCAAGCTCATGTAAACACTTTGCTTCAGCAGTAGAAGTGCTGTGCTATGAATGTTATGGGCAAAAAATATTGGAATTTTATTTATTTATTTTGCCAATGCCATAGACATTTATTTTCTATTTTTTTAAATTTGTAATTATATTTTTCTTTTTCTTTTTTTTATTAGTTTTCTATTCTGCAAGTACAGGCAATTTGGTACCATTATTAGGCTCATCTGTGACCTACCCCCTCCCCATTGGCCCCTCTTTGTTGAGGTATATGGGTCATGCATTGTGGAGTTAGTCCACAGTTATTGGTACCATAAATGTCTCTGCATATCATGACCCAACATGTGGCTCTGACATTCTTTCTGCTCCCTCTTCCACAAAATTTCCCTGAGCCATGTTGGGTTCATTTATGGTCTGCTTCAGTAATGAGTTGTTGGGGGCCTCTGAGGCTCTGGCTCTCTGATTTGGTAGGAGTTGATTTTTCTCTGTGTTGGTCTCCTTCCCCCTTGTGCTGGTATACGATTCATTGGGAAAACAGCACCCTTGCTTGTTTCACCAATTTTCTTTAGTTTCAGCCAGGGCCCTTTTGAGGTATGGATGGGGTGGTTCTGTCCTTAGGATATACATCTATCTGAAAAAGAGAAGCAGATTCTCCAACGGACAGTAAGTTAGCACCAGGACAAATCAGATAATCCTTACTTTTTTATAGAGAGTTTAACAGGTGTAGGCCCTCTTGTAGCCCAAGATTGATGGTAGCTTGATATAGGAATTTTAAATTTAAAAATATGATTATGTATGACAGAATTGTGGAATTGAAAATAAAGCAGCTTGTTCAAGTATCTAGTCTAAACTGTCATTTTAGTAAGAACATGTCACGACTTTGGTCACTCAAATCTCATCAAAAGAAAAATCCAAATGCTACAGAGAATTCAACATTAATTCAAATTTTTAACACACCCATAAAGGCTCAGGGAGTTTTTTGGAAAATGAGAGTGAAATATTGTTAGAGCCTCAGGTTTGGTGGGATTAGCCTAAGGCACCTTTTACCCTGCCCCCTCCTCCACACACAGAGACTGTCTTCAGGAACTCAAAATGAGTATCAATGGAATAGGGCTGGGGGAGGAAGGATATAAGAGCATAACATTTAAAAAATAAAACAAAATTTAATTAAATATATGAGGAAAGATTAGCACCTTGTTCAAGGGCCCACAGTTGAATTAGTTCAGTCATACCTATTGTTTTTTAGTTATACCATTCAATGCTCTCCAATGTATTTTTTCATATTAATGTTAAGTTAACCTACTTAAATTTAATTCTAAAAACTTACATTGTACACAAACTAAAATGTAAAATGTTCAATGAATTATTTAAAACTTGGATGCATGTGCATCGCTATAAAAGGGCTGGAAAAAATCCTTTATAATGTCTTATACATAACTATTAAAGTATTGATATTAGTCATGATATAAATATTGATTAATATTTTAAAATGTTTCTCACTATGATAGTATGTCAGGCAAGATCCTAGGTTGGAAGAGTAAAGGCTGCGGTGGGAAGGGGAGGAGGAGGGACAAGAGAATTTCATAAAAAGTGATTATGTTCAAAACACATTATATACATGTATGAAAATTGTTAAATAAAATTAAAATGGAAGAAAAGAAGTGATATGAGTGGCAGAAATCTCATTGCACTTTAGATCTATTTTATTTCATAACCCAATATTTAAAAAAATTCAATAAATTTAAAATGTTACTCTGAAGCGTATTGTAACAGTGAATCTGAGTTTTTTTCTTGCTTGGTTTAAAGCCTCTTTATATTCCTTTCTATTGACAAAATTATTCCATAATAAGCCTATAAACAACTATATATCCAACTTGCAAAAGAATAGGAATTTTCATAAAATGGCTCTTAGGTGATTACTTTGACTGTTCTTAGCTAAACATGGAGGAAGAAATTGAAATCCATTACTGTGAAGGATCATGAAGATAATAAAATTTGAGAAGTGTATGATCCCATATAAAGTACCTGTTCTAAAAATTAAAATCTCCAGATTTTTTAGTCTGCTCTGTATTCTATGTCAACTACTGTAGTAAGTAAGACAAGAAGAAAAAAAAAAAGATCAATTTATACCCATTACATAGGCAGTATTAAATTATCTGTGGTGGCCCTTCCTAAATAAAATGCCCTATCTTGTAGTTGAAGTGTCCTGATGGGATCCAGGTTTATATTTTAAATATGGTTATGAGAGACAAGATTGGCATTGGATGTCTAAAAACTTATAGGTATGAGAAAGAATAATATATGTGACTACTAACAATGTCATTGATATATTCCCATATATAAAATATATAATAATAATAAGTTTAAGTTTAGTTTTCCTGTTGTACAAATAGAAAAATATGATACTAAGTGCTTGATTTGGTAGATTGTAACAGATTTTTTTTCTTTTGAAGTAAATGAACTTTTGATGTTAACTCAGTAGAAACTATTATACTATATGTTTAAACAAACAATGATCATTATGATCATCTTTCACAAATGAATTAATATTAAATTACAAGTGGAAAACAACATATTTAATTAGATGTGTATTCACCTTACTCAAGGATCAGTCTGATAGAAATGTTAAAAATTTAGTTTTCAGAAAATCTAAGGATATGTTAGTAGATATACTTCCAGATAGAAGCATATGAGTTGATTAAATATAATGATAAAAATAAAGAACAAATTTCTGTGTAGAACTTTATAGAAGAATGTAAAAATTAAAAGGAAACATTTACTTTAAAATTAATTTATCTAACTAGAGTAACCTGGAAAGCAATATAAGCTATGCAATTTGTGACTATGATAATTATTTTAATATGAAGATAGAAAAGAATAAATCAACATTTTGTAGAAAGATGGATTTTTATTTTTCTCTTTCATTGATTTTTTTTTAGTTATTTCAGCTACTTCTAGATGTGTCATGGTGGCTACACTTTACAAGTTTTCTGACATATAAAGTTAAATTCCTATAGTTACTTTTACATGAGTTTTACTGATAAAATAAAGAATATGGGAGTTTTATGTTTGTACATTTATGTACTTTTTTGAGGAAGAAGAGTCTATTAAAGTATATCCTTTGATTACCTGATTAAAGTAGTTGTTTCATATATTGGTGTATAGATTGCATAACAAAATATTGAACTCCATCTTTTATGTTACCCAAGAACTTTCATGGACTGAGCCTTAATAATTTTTCCATGAGAGTTCATATCAATGTTGTAAGGGGAACTTTCAGTGCATTGTAAGATGTTAATCACCCCCCCCACACACACACACCCAGCCTGCTACATGCCCATAGAACTCCTACCCACTTGTCATGAAAATCAGGTGTCTCCAGACTTTGGTTAAATGTCCTTTTGGTGATACAGTGATTCAAATGGAGTGCTGGTTTAGGGATATGAAATAGCTCACCAAGGAAAATAAACTATTTTCTCTAATATTCTTCATTCTTCGCTGTTTAGAAAGATAGAATCATTTGAGGATAATTAATTCTGCCAGAAAAAAATTCCACACAGAAGCATTTTCCTTGGTGAAATGGACCTTTTACACTCATCCATGGTCTTTTGCTTTAAAGTTCTCCTCTAGACAATATAAATCTTTTGGTATACCAAGGATTCAACTGCCAATCAAGTCACATTTGTAGGTAAGTGAATTGTATACTTCTCAAAATACTGTGAAAAGTCCATTTCAGGAATTTTCCTCCTTGTAATTCTTCTTTTTTATTTATTTACTTTGAGAAAATGAGAGAGAGAGAGAATTGGCTCACCAGGGCCATTAATCTCTGCAAATGAACTCCAGACACATGTGCCACCCTGTGTAGCTAGCTTACGTGGATACTGGGGAATCGAACCTTGGTCCTTAGGCTTTGCAGGCAAGGGTCTTAACCTCCAAGCTATCTCTCCATGATTGAAATTCTTACTGTTTTTTTTTTTATTATTTAGAGAATACTTTATTAGTTTCTGTAATCAAACCCACATAGATAAGACCTTATATATTTAATACAGTGCGTTACCACTATACAAATGGAAAAAAAATTAAGTTTAACATTTCTAGACCAATATGGCTGTTAATTTCTGTACAATGCCAACTTAACATGGTAAACAGGGATTATTTTTCCCAAAGTTGACAGCACAGCTAAGTTAATGTTCTAAGTTACTAAGTTAATGTTCAAACAAGTGCCCTTGATTGTAGAGCCATCTCCTCAGATCTTAAGTTAGTTTTCAAATTTAAGTACACATGTTCTAGAAACCAGAAATATTATTGAGACAGTTGTAGCGGCAAGTAATTTTGTAGCAAACCCAGGTATGTTCATACAGATAAAAGAAAAAGGAAGCTGGGCATGGTAGCACACACCTTTAATCCCAGCACTTGGGAAGTAGAGGTAGGATAATTGAGGTGAGTTCGAGGCCACCCTGAAACTACATAGTGAATTCCAAGTCAGCATGAGCTAGAGTGAGACCCTACCTTGAAAAACAAAAACAAACAAAGGAGGACTATGCTATTTGGCAGGTATTTGTAAAATAACAATCAGTCCTTAAAGTGTTTCTCTACCACCACACCTGAATTAAATTTGAAATCTTTACACTTAACATTTTCCAGCTGTTTACAAAATATCTTCCATTTAATCATATATACTGATTTCATGCTAGGCATAGTGGTGAACACATGGGAAGTGGAGGTGGTAGGAGTAGATGTTCAAGGTCATCATTATATGAATGCACTTTTGAGGCAATATTGGGCTACATAAAACTATATATAGCTTACCAATCAATGTGAATTCAATCTCTGCTACTTTTTGACATAAGAAATTTGGCAAATTATGGATGAAGGACTCTGGAAAAGTACTAAATTACAGAATAAAAAATAGTATGTAAATAATGAGCTGTTTCTGCAGATTGATATATCCAAATTATTTGGTGTGGTAGCTTGAATACATGCCCTCACATAGCATCACATTTTTGTTTGTTTGTTTGTTTGTTTTGAGGTAGGGTTTTATTCTAGTCCAGGCTGACCTGGAATTTGTTATGTTGTCTCAGGATGGCCTCAAACTCCCAGTGATCCTCCTACCTCTGCCTCCTGAGTGCTGGGATTAAAGGCGTGCCACCACGTCTGGCTCACATACATTTTGTTTTAATTAAAGTTAAACTTTCTGCTTAAATCTTTAGCAACCTGCTGGAGGGAACATGTTACTGGGGAAGGTGTAGAGAGAACTGTGAGCTCTGCTGGTGTTTGTTGGTGCTGGGGTTTTGCTTGCTGCAGTTTTTTTCTCTACTTGGATTTGTGAAAGGGAGCCAGCATTTATTTCCATTGATGGAACTTCTCCAACTTCTCCAGGATTTTGTAAGCCTGAAATTTAAACTGTGTTTAGAAGTTAGTCCCACACTGAAGAGCTTACTACAACACTTGGATATTTCCTTGTCCACTTAAATAATAGTGCCATTAAAAATATTTTAAATTTAATTATTCGACAGAGAGACTAAGAGAAAAAGAAGCACCAGAGCTAGGGCCTCCTGCCTCTGTAAATTATCTCCATATGCATGGATCACTTAATGCATTTGACTTTATGTGGGTATTGAATGAAGGCTAGCAGGCTTTGTGAGCAAGTGTTTTTAACCACTTAGCCAACTCATCAGCCTAATAATAACATTCTTATTTGTAATTTTGTTATGATCATAGGACAAATAAATAGAAATAGATGTTTCAGTGAAGATTAGTTATTAGTTTTGACAATAATAATTTCTATAACTAAATTTTGATAATAATTTAACCATATATAATTAATAAATTTTTGCACATAGCCACGAATTTACAATTAAGTTATAAATATTCTAGTTGATTATGTGTGTGTATGCATCAGTTTGGTAGCACTTTAAAATTTAATTACTTCTTACTTTTTATTATATTTATTTATTTACATTTTGATATAAGTTTAAATTTACTCTGTAAGTGCTGAGAAAACCTGGAATACCATGGCTACACTTCTCTTAAAGTAACTTCAGAAATAAATAAAGCAAGAAAAACCCACATCTATTTCACAAAAAATAATTTGTAGCAAAAAATCAGTTGCTTTATGAAGAGCTATATCCTCATTAGATGAAGGTAGTCAATGATTCACTACCATTTGATTTGGATCTTCAATGTGATAGTTTGTTAGCTTTTTTCTTTGCTATATTAAATGTCATTCTGATTGCATGATAAATGTGCACATATCCAAAGAACTTTCAGGTAAATGTGCACAAAGATACAGAAAAATTGCTTGGCACTGGGAAATTTATCTTACACATTCATTTAAAATGCATATTTCAGTGGTATTTTATGGCACATCAGAATATTAATAGATGTGGGCCTTTATTCTTTGAATTTATAGTTTCCATCTCATTCTCGAAAAAAATCATATTATTTCTAACTTAAGGGCATTAGCTGCTGCGTATAATGAGTTTTGCATCAATTCAATTGAGTTTAAGGTATCTATACTACATAGACTACTAAATGTGTGGGTCCAAAAGTGACAAAAACACCTCATTTTTATAATAGACAATGTGTATGACAGACAATGAAAGCTGTAATTGAAACAATGAGAAAGGGGAGGTGGGCAGGGAAAAAAACAATACAGAATTTGAATGCCCTTGTAACAATCCTGAAAAGCATTCTCTATTCTTTTAGCAGTGAACAATGTGATTCTTGTGCTAGTAATTCCATTTTATAAAGATTTTCTGAGTTACTTTGTAGGTAATAGTACAAAGTGTTACTGATAACTCAAAAACATTAACTATTTTCTGTCATCTTTTTTTCAGCTTCCTGTTACATGTATCCTTAGTCATCCTTCAGAAATGCCTCTGGAATAGATGAAAATATATGGGTATATGTGAATGTTGCCTTTGCTTTAAAACACATGAAAATGTAATAAAGTTCTTTTGCTTGTGCATTTTTTATGTTCTTACTTTCTTGAGAGAAAGTATGAAGGAAGCAATGGGCACACCAGTGCCTCCTGCTGCTACAAATGAACTGCAGATGCATATACCACTTTGTGTATCTGGTTTTATGTAGGTACTGAGGAATTGACATAGAGTTATCAGGCTTTGCAAGCAAGTGCCTTTAACTACTGATCCATCTCTCCAGCTGTATTTATTCATTTTCGATCCTATTTTATTGATAGATCCTATCATTACATTGTATAAATATGTATATATGTATATGTGTGTGTCTATACACACATACACACACACACACACACACACACACACACACACACACACATACTCACGTTACTACATCTGTTGAGTTTTTCATTGTAGGGTGTTTGTCTAGTCCAGGCTGACCTGTAATTCACTATGTAGTCTTAGGCTGGCTTTGAACTCACAGCAATCCTCCCACCTCTCTCTCCCCAGTGCTGAGATTAAAGGCCTGTACTACTACACTCAACTTTCACTACAGCTTAAAATCAAGAAAGGCAAAAGTGTTTTTTTGTTCACCTTTAGTGATCAGAATTTGATGTGACTAAGATATTTGCTGCATGTGTGAATAAGGGAATCATTTAGATTTTTTAATATAATCTCATATATTACTATTTGTATTGGATGTACAGTGTTCCATTATATAAGTAACAAATTATCATAAGCATCTTTAAGTTGCTGGTTATAAAAGCTGTAATGTGGTAATGACATATATATATAACATTAGTTAGTGTTTATATGTGAATATATACATATATATTTTGAGTACTGTCACTTGATGAATTTCTAAAACAAAATTATTGAATCAAAATACATCCACTTTCAATTTAGCAGAGATGTATAAATTATAAACCTAAAGGAAGAATTTTCATTTATTTCTATTTGTTTTCAGTTTAAATTTAACTTTTCCAACAATGCATAAGACATCAAAATTCTACCTATTTATGCTGTGATGTTTTGATGTACATACATTATATAGTAGTAGTCAGATCATATGAAATATGTTTAACTTATCTGCTCAATCATATATAATTTTGCATAGTAAAATTCTTTAAAATACATTCATTTTTGTTGTTATTGTTTATTGAGGTAGGGTCTCGGTCTAGCCCAGACTGACCTAGAATTTGCTATATAGTCTCAGGGTGGCCTTGAACTCATGGTGATCCTCCTATCTCCGCCTCCTGAGTGCTGGGATTAAAGGCATGCACTACCACGTCTGGCCTAAAATACATTTTTATCATTTTAAAATGCATATTTTATGTTTTTTTTCTATAGTTCTCCTTCTATGCAACAGCATAGCAGAAATTCCTGTTTCTTAATTGTAGTTCAGAACCCAACTAGATCTTTGTTTCTATCCTTTATTCTTTCCTAGACACTGATAACCACAGTCCTACTCTTAGCTCTGTGGGACCAACCTTTTAAGATTCCTTATATGAATGGGATCATGTAATATTTATCTTTCTATGCCTGACTTATTTCACTTAATAAAATATCTTTCAATTCCTCCATGTTGGCACAAATGACAGGATTTTATTCCTTTTTAAATGAAGGAATGACATTATAATGCATATATTTACTATTTTTTGTTATCTATTCTTGACTGACACATAGGTTGTTTCCATCTATTAGCTGGTTTGAATAGTGCTGCCATGAACAAGGGGATGGGATGTATCTTTTGCATACTGATTTAATTTCATTTGATTATATACTATGCAGTAACATTGCTTGTCCATATGACATTTGATTTTTTACTTTTTAGGCATCTATTATCTACTATGTTCCACAGTATCTTGACAAATTTACATTCCCACCAGCTGTATACAAAGCTTTGTCTTCATTATATTCTGGCAGCATTTGTTCATTATTCTTTTTGATAATAGTAATTCTTACTGAGCTGAGATGATTACTTACTGTTGTTTTGATTTGTGAATTCCTGACAATTAGTGCTGTATAGCAGGTTTTTTAACAAGCTTCTTGTCTTTTTGCATGCCATCTTTTGAGAACTGTTTATCTGGTCATAATTTAGAACTATAAGAAAAAATTACTTTTCTCATGACTTTTATGATCATTATCCCAGGCTACCCATTTTAGTAGTGAATTGAAAACTTAAGAAAAAATAATAATAAAATATTTTATTTACTTGGAGATTTGGGTACTTTTGCTAGAAAGTAGCAATGATCATTAAATCCACTTTTGTGGCTTCAGAAAGATGAACTTAACATTCGTTTTCAGAAAGAAAAAGTAATTAAACAAAAAATACCACTATGTTGATATCAAATATGCAGAGATAACAATATTAGTGGCAGTTTCCTCATTGTCATAGTTTAGGATTATATAATGTTTCAACACTTTAGTGTTTTTCTATTTATATTTTTTTTAATGGTAGAATTCTAATATACTTTATTTCTTACCTAAAAGATGAAACCAAATGCAAGGTTGAAGAATATTGAATGTGGAAATCCTTTCTTTCTGCATTAGTTAGGGACATACTCAGTATGTAAACAGCACATGTTGGTACCATCCTTACCCTCTATTTATAGTTTTACATAAAATTATACAATATATTCTAGACAATCTTTTTTTGTTATCATAGTGTGTTTTGGAAGATAAAATATCGAGGCAATAATATTAACACAAAGAAATAACCACGTGTGTTTGCACATTCACACAAGTGGAAGCCAGAAGACAACCTGGAATGCCCATCCTTCAAGCAATGCCCACATTTTTATCATTGCACATGCTGATGAAATAAATAAAACATTAAGTAACACTTTAATAAGTTCATGAAAAAAATTAGAAGGTGAAACCAAAATGAGTCATGGCTGGAAAATACTATTCTCATCCATTGACTTGTTGAAAGGTAACTCAAATCCAAGTTGTCTCATTCCTCCTTAAATGTCTTGGAACACAAAACAGATAGTAAGAAAGGCATTTAAGTTTTCAAGTGTTCACAGCAAATAAGGACAGATAAAGCATTCATTTTTGTTGCACATTACTAAAGAGAAGCTTTACTGGTATAAAACATACATTGAGTTAGGGATGTTCAAGGCCAGGAGGACTAAATTTTATATAACAATTCAATGGACAGCTACTCGTTAGTTCATTTTGAAAACCTTAATTTCAAATAAGTCTTTTATGTTGTTATAATTATCTTAGAATAATCTGATGCATGTTACAAGCAAGGTGAGTCCGGATTTCATTGTAAGAGTTGCTAGTTTCTGATAGCTCTTTAAGATAAAGTTTTAAAGGGTTATTCAAATGTAGCAGTGACCTAACTCACAACTTCCCATTCAATATTTTGTAGCTCTAACAGGAACTATTAAACATGTCAGAAAGACAAAGAGTCAATATAAAGTACATAAAACTTTACAATATTTTTTTCTAGAGAAATACAGTCTTCTTCCTTTAAATAAAGGACTATGGGAAGATTCTTGGCAGCTTTAGCAACATATAAAAACACTCTTTTTCCAACATCATGAACTTGCATTGACCTGAATCACAGTGACCCATAACCTTTTACCATGTGGAAATTTATTCTCAATTATCCACAAGTAAAAACTACATATATATGCATATATATATGTATTTGAGGTATCCACCCATTAGACAGAGAAAAGCTTTCTTTTTCAGAATGTATTAACCAGATAAAAATAACTCACTATAAAATAGAAGGCAATAATCTATCTTAATTGGATATTGTAAAAAAAAGGTTATATTTTACTTTCTAATATTTTTCTTCCTCTAATTAATGTGAAATTCTTATATTTAGAGACCATTCTTAGAATTATGTTACTAAATATAGCATCAAGTTGACCTTAAAATATTTTTAGAAAAAATATTTTAGGACCCTGGGAAATCTCACTTTTAAATACTAAGTATGTCATACAGCTTTACTGTGGCATTCCGTGACTACAAATAATTATCTTACTTTCTATAATATGTTAGTTAAATAATAAAAATCAAGGGCTGGAGAGATGGCTTAGCGGTTAAGCGCTTGCCTGTGAAGCCTAAGGACCCCGGTTCGAGGCTCGGTTCCCCAGGTCCCACGTTAGCCAGATGCACAAGGGGGCGCACGCATCTGGAGTTCGTTTGCAGAGGCTGGAAGCCCTGGCATGCTCATTCTCTCTCTCTCCATCTGTCTTTCTCTCTGTGTCTGTCGCTCTCAAATAAATAAATAAAAAATTAAAAAAAAATAAAAATCAATTTTACGACAAAATCATATCCTGTAATCAGATTGGACAATTTGTAGTGTGGGGAAAGTTGCATAGTGTAGAGCCCTGATAATAAGAAAAATAGATACAGAATATTTTATGGAGTAAAGCTAAAAGTTTGGAACTATTTCTGAAAGATATTTCAATGCCAAATTTTTCTTCATCCTGATATACTATTTCAGATATGACTACACATTTCCCTGTGCAAAGAACTTGATTGCTTCTTTTATTCACTGCTGAGTAAAGAGGTCCTCCATTAGCCCAAGTGAAGATATATAGTTAAAATTTTTCTCTAAAACAGAACTACTTTCTTTGTTGAGGTAAGAATTTGGTTTCTCTTCAGTATTGTTTTGTGTCTTCAGTAACGTCCAACATTAATGACCACATCTCTCCAGGTCGTTTTTCTTGGTGACCAAGTATGCTGATTAAACCTCCTGGTTCCAGCAATTTAGTCACTCAAAATTGACTAATTTGAGCCTATTTTGATAGTGCACAGGTTTTCAAACACATGAGCATAGAAAAGTGTACTTCTGCTTACTTGGTATTGCCTGGCATTGGTCTTTTATGGGACATAGACTTTTCACTGAACAACATTGAAATCATTAAAGTATCCATTCTTGCCTAAGATAATGTTCGAAAGTTAATTAGTTCAACTACTATAAATGCTTGAATTTTGATACTTCCCTGTCTCAGAAATAATTAGATATTAGGGGCTAGATGGCAAAAAGAAAAAGAAAAAGAAAAGAAAAGGACAGATAACCCATGAAGTATAAGAAAAAAAATGTTGAGAAATAATTCCAAGCCTCAATGAATAAAATGTCTAATACTTGAGATATTTTGTTGTTTATTCCAACTTTGTGCAAAAGGAAAAAAGTGATTTTACTTATTTTCTCATCCACATTCATATTCATGTTTGCTTAAACACTGTTCTTGAGATTCTGTACAACTCTGAAAATGATTAGTATACTTTACAACTTGGCTGCAGTTTCCTTATCTTGGGAATTGTAGGGAAGGAGCACTTTCATAATCCTTTCATAAATATCTCAATATTCTTAGGCTCCATGCCAGTGCTTAGTCCATGAGACACTGACTACCTCCTCCTATAGATGAATGCAGTAGGCCAAATGGGGGTGATTCTTACAAGAGAATCCAGGAAGAAACAGGCAACACCCTAAATGTCCAACTATAGTGTCAGGAACTGAAGAGAGCAGGTATGTACAACTCCAGGATCGTTTTATGATCTAGAACGAAATAAAGGATTTTCTCATTACTTCCTAAACATTCCTGGGAAGTTTCTTTGCAACATTATATCATTCTAGTTAGATCTATTGGCTGGATAAAACAAGAGCTAATTTTTGTTGTTGTTATTGTTGATGTTGACTTTTTAAACATTTATTTCTTTACTTATTTGACAGAGAGTAAAGGGGAGAGAGAGAGAGAGAGAGGGAGAGAGAAAGAAAGAAAAAGAGAGAGAGAGAAAGAATGGGTGCACTAGGGCCTCTAAACTCCAGACACATGTGCCACCTTGTGCATCTGGCTTACATAGGTACTTGGGAATCGAATCTGGAGCTCTTTGCTTTGCCAGCAAGCACCTTAACCACTAAGCAATCTCTGCAACTGTGATGTTGATTTTTTCCTTTCTTTGTTTTAGTATGGTGCAGAGCAAAGAAAGCCTATCTAGCTGGGTCAAGGTTTTGGGTAACCAGTACAAAACATGATATATTGTCAGTAAAGGCAATGTGTATTCCTGTTTAACTTAACCCATTATTCCCACTCTCATCAACCTTGGGAGGTCCTTTTTGTGAAGACTTTACGCAGGTAAAAATCCCAGGATCTGTGACTCCAGTGTTAGAATGAAGTCTACATAGTAAATTGGTGATGCAAAGTTGACATTTTTATTAAAAGATTAAATAAGGAAAATGAGGAAAGCACACCTGATAAAACAAATGGGGCTTCTTCAGAGTTAGAGTCACCAAGAGAAAGGAAAAGATGCCCTCAAAGGAGAGTGGTACATGTGTGACTCATAAAGGATGCACAGGGATATGATAGCTCCCCTCACATCCCTTAAGGTTGGTAGAGGACCACCCCTCTCTTCTCTTTAACATTGTTTAAGGAATGCAATTTGTGCCAGGTGTGGTGGCACACACCTTTAATCCCAGCACTTGGGAGGCATAGGTAGGAGGATTGCCGTGAGTTCGAGGCAACCCTGAGACTCCATGTGAATTCCAGGTCATCCTGAGCTAGAGTGAGACCCTACCTCGAAAACCCGAAAAGAAAAAGAAAAAGAATGTAATTTATGTCCAGGTGTCCAGGTTAAAGTTTAAATGGTTCTTTTAGTAAACAAAGTTTGTGTCAGGTAGTGTCATACACTTAAGAATGCTAAATATAGAGTATAAAATATTCAAATAATTATTTTGGTGGGAAATTTCCCCCTTACCAGTGATAGTGGAAGTTTGGAGTCCTTTGATGTCTGAAGTCTTCAGTTTTCTACTCATCAGTAAAAGAAGAGTGTGTCCCAATTCCCATGTCATTTCAATTTTCCTTACCTTTCTATCCTGCCTCATATAACATGGGGCTTTCAGTATCAGCAGCAGGTGGAGATGAGCTGTCAAGCCCATTGTAAATCATGAAAGCAGTATCATGGAGGAAGTCAAGACTTTTATGGCAAAATCATGTCTGCTTTACAAGTTTATTTTCTTTTTCAGCAAGAACTCTTGATCATTTCACAAAAACAATCTGTGGTGAAGGGAACTGTGGGTGTATTGACTCCATTTGTTCAACTTGAACTGCACTCATTCTACAACACCAAACTATAAAAGTCTGGTATACTCAAAGACTCTTAAATACCAGGTGAAATGACACAAGTATAGCACTGAACCTAGACCAGTGTCTAACGTCGTAAGTGATTTATAAAAGCAGATAGTACCTAACTTCTGATAAATTACTTTTTCAAAGATTATTCCCTTTGTCAAAGAATACCTGTGAACTGATGGAGAATATTGTATAATGTTGGGTAAAAAACAATATCCATCTTTATCAGAAGCAGCTCTAACATCACGCAAAACTCACTCTAGATGGTACCTGTTGATGATGTTCTCTTGTAGGAGAGGAGCTGGAAAGCAGCCAGAATCTACCTGCCATAGCTTCCTGAGTCCTGGGACTATAGGCATGTGATCTCAGTCTCACCAACAGAGAGTTTTTTTATTACAGCAGACATGAGCTACAACAGTATTACAGTCCCAGGAGAAGTCTTAAAGAGAAGTGAGAATAGAAACCATCCACCAAAAGAGATTTGAGTAGCAATGAAACACTATAAATCTGTGGCACCTACAAGTGTTTCTCTTCTAAGTCCCTGGTATTGTTATCTTTCTCTCCTCCCCCCACTATACATGGTCATGATCTCTCCTCAGTGCTCTCTTTGGAGAATGGTGCTCTCAACTAGGCAGAAATACAACTAAGAAAATTATAAACAGGCCTCTTGATAGAACCCTTTTCATCATGTCTTCTTTCATACCATTGTCTGGTGAATCAACACAGAAAGATGTCTGATATCCATGTATTTCTAACTATATCACTATTTCCCTAACAAGAGTTCCCACTATATCCCTTGTGCTTATTTTAAGTATTTTGCTTAGTATCATTCTTATCTTCTTGCAAACCTTGCTCATGGTACCATGAGAAAGTTTACCTATAATTTTATCAGTCATCTGCTGGAAAACATTGATGTTTCATCTTCTTAGAGGAAAGGTGGAAATTCTTAATATGGCCTTAATAATCTAACCTCATTGCCATGATCTTCATCCTTCGTGATGCCCTACTCATTCTCTGGTCCCCTACCATATTTAAATTTCTTGAGTTTGTAATTTATTATCTTGTTCTTGAACAAGACTATTGTGACTGAAATTCACTCTAACTGGGAAGTATACTCCATTCCTTATCAGTACATGGGAGCTCTCCTTCACTCCACAGATTTAGGTCCAATAGTCTTGTAGGCTTTCACAGATACATTTCTCTTTACTTCTAAAGAACATCAAACTATTACTACATTTAATTTTTTTTAAAAAAAATCTTTATAAGATGTACATGGGACTCCGTGGTAAAGTACTCACCTAACATAATAAAGTTTTGAGTTCAATGCCAAGTATCACAAATGAAACAAAAGCCAAGAAAGCATTATCTTCCCCTGAGAAATAATATTCAGAAGCTCACTAATCATGTCTATTTCATCACATATCTAGATGCCTAACAGGTATCATAGTTGCAATCATAGAATAGCCAATCAGATATTATAGAATAAAGTCTTCCATCTCTGTGTTGCATGATAGAATACAAGGTCCTTTCTCAGACAGAGGATTGACAATGTTTTATTAATGTTGTCACTCACAACATGTAGCACACTTTATGATCACTAATGTCGGGTTAACTGATTACTGTAAGTCCAAGTACAATAGAGCATTTAAAACTAGCCAGAAGAATACACATTCACAGTTATGCTTTACAAAGGTTTTGACTATTCTTCCACTTTCCTACAGGAAATCTATGCTATTTTGTTGTCAGGAAGTTAAGATAAGTGGAGTAATGTCTGGGGAAAGCTGTCAATAGAGGCAAACTGAAGAAACTTACCCAAGTTAATTGCAAAATATTCCTGGCTGGTTGACTCAGTTTGTTGAAATGGAAAAGCATGCATTCACAAAATCAATAGATGAATACCGAATGCCAAGATCTATGTTGGCTTTCTCTGGTGAAGTAAACACATCCATATCAACAGCAACAGTTGGAGTAATTACCTCATTAAAGTTATGGTAATGCACTGTCCTTCCCCAAGTCCCATAAACATTCTGTGCTGCCCGAATGAAGAACAAAATAGTGATATGCTGACAATTACCAGCCCCACTTATTTTGATTCATTTACAGTGGTTCTACTCTATTGGGGTTGCTTGATTCACCATTGTGGCAGGAAAATGGGAATTTCAAAGCTTCTGCTTGAAACTTTTTATGTAATATCGTATCAGCGTTAAGATTCTCTTATTCTATGAATGGGTGCTTATTTTAATACATATGTGCATGATAAATCTTTACCTACATTGCTTGATCATATAGATTCAGATGTAATTTTCTTTTGAAATCTGAGCACTGTGCATTTCATTTCCAGATTGTAGTGACATCTGTGTCTTCAAAATTGAGTGTTAATCAATGCGTTTTGCAATTTCACCTGAAATGTTTGGATTTCCCTGTCTCATCACCCAGTGACTCAGGTTTATCTGTATAAGTCACTTTGATGAGCCTACAAACAGATGCAGAGTACTTACTTGCACTGATGTAGGAAATATTTCTCTGGTAATGCAGACTGATTGTCCTGAGCCTGGGAGCTGACTAAGGGTTTAAAATGGTGATAAACTGATTGTCTTATTATTTGCTTAATGCAGACCTAAAGGTTTTTGTTTTTCATTTTGCTCTTCATTTGATTATGCAAATCAAATCAGACATAACATAAACTATGATTAATTAGATACAGTCTGAGATTTTTGCAAGTTCGTTCATCTTTTGACAGTTGATTAGCATGTATTCTCTGCTACCTGTTGTGATAACTATGTTCACTTTGTTTGTGATGGTTAACTGCATTCTGCAACCTTATGATCCCATGAAGATCAAGAAGACAATTAAATTGCATTTGATCCTGCCAGCTCTCCTGGTCTAGATCCAAGACAGCACTCTTTAAGTCTTTGTGTGTTTTCATCACTTACGCCTTCCTGAAGGCACTGGAAAAATATGAATGAGACTTGCTTTGAAAGTGGTCATGGACTAGACAACAATATTATTCCTCCACAAATTTGGCTGTGTTCTATACTATGTTTAAAAGATTTCAAGTGTTTAGCATAATCACATCTGAGTTTATATTGGTCAATGGGCATATTGGATATATAAACTTGATAAAATTTTTACAGATAAAATTATCAGTCTGATCTAAAAGTATAGTATACCCTTCTTGATCCCATGTTTTGTGTAATCTATTTCCATGACTATTACTGGCCTTTTATAAAATATTTTTTAGTAAACTCTCACAAATATATTTAATTTATGTTTCTTTTCATTTTATTACTCTACAAGTCAATCTCTTCCCACCAGACTATACAGAATTTTGTTGTTCAAGGCCAGTTATGCAAATCTTGTGAAAAAAAAAAAAGATTGTTATCTTCTACAGCCAACAGATGAGGAATTGCTTGCAGAGGCAAAGGTGACAATGGAATGTTCAGCACTCTTGAATAGTCTTTCTTTGGTTTCTAAATCAAAATGATATATTTGTCTTTAAATGATGGACAATCAAACTTGGTACAAGAAGAATTTTTTTTAACAAAAGCATGCCAGGCATTGCAGCTCACATTTATATGCCCAGCACTCAGGAGATAGGTATGAGGATCACCATGAGTTTGAGGCCAGCCTAGGCTACAGAATGAGTTTCAAGTCAGTCTGGACTAGAGTGAGACTCTCCCTTAAAATAAGTGGGATATTCTGGGCTGGAAAGATTAGATGACTCAGCAGTTAAGGCACTTGCCTGCAAAACTTAATGATCTGGGTTCAATTCCCTAGCATTCACATAAAGCCAGATGCACAGAGGCACATGCATCTGTAGTTCATTTGCAGAGGCTAGAGACCCTGGCATGCACATTCTCTCTCTCTCTCTCTCTCTCTCTCTCTCTCTCTCTCTCTCTCTCTCTCTCTCCCCTTCTGCTTTCAAATAAATAAAAATTAAAAAGTGGGCTGAAGAGATGGCTTAGCGGTTAAGCGCTTGCCTGTGAAGCCTAAGGACCCCCGTTCGAGGCTCAGTTCTCCAGGTCCCACGTTAGCCAGATCACAAGGGGGCGCACGCGTCTGGAGTTCGTTTGCAGAGGCTGGAAGCCCTGGCGCGCCCATTCTCTCTCTCTCCCTCTATCTGTCTTTCTCTCTGTGTCTGTCGCTCTCAAATAAATAAATTAATTAATTAAAAAATAAATAAATTAATTAATTAAAAAGTTAGGATATTCATAAAAGCAATTCCATTTCTGTTTTCATCAGTACATAGAAATTGGTTTGGCAAAAGTTGATATCCTTCCCACTGATACTTAAATAGTAGAGTCTCCTTTATTTCTTGCATGCTCTTTTCTTTCTATTTGCAGACAACTTTTATGCATGTGTATAATGTATATTATTCAGAATCTGCCCTTATTAGCTCTCTCGACTGCCTTTTCCAGATCCCTTCCACTGAAGTCATTCCTCTTCCTTACTAGTTCATTTTTTATTGTGATCTCTCTTATTTTATTTGTAGGTGGGCATTATCTCCATAGTTTAATTAGGGTTGTCTGCATAGGCACAGGTGGGAGATATAGTGGCATAGGCCCTACCAGTGGCTTTATCTCTGCAGAAAATGTCTCCCATCCCCCCCAGCCAACGTTTACTGCCTATAACTTTTCAAAGAGGGATGAGGGCCTCATATTCTCCTCCATCATCTATGAATACATACTGTGGGTCCAATATTTTGTGCATCTTGGACAGACAGGTTATTACAGTAACTGGGAGGTCATGATTTCAATGACCATGTTACATCTGGATCAAAGCATTCCATAGCACCCCTCCACATCCTATTGCTCTTACATTCTTTCTGCTCCCTCCTCTTCATTGTTCCCTGAGTCTTGTTAGGGTGGATATAATGGGTCATTTTAGTGTTGAATACTCTGGAGTCACTCTCAGCACTTTGACAGGTTTTGAGTCTCCATAGTAGTCACTGTGACATAGATATAGAAGCTTCTCTAACCAGAGGTGAGAGTAGAATTCATCAATGGGCATAGACATAAATATTTAGAGGACAATTTGATGAGCACAAACATCATGTATGACCTCCCTAGTCATAGGCTTTTGACTAGGTTTTCAGTACCAGACATAAATACTTCCCAGTGATTTGTTTGCAAAAAAATTCTTTGAGTGTCCCACCCCTGCCACCACAAAGCAATGCAGGCTATTGACAATGCTCTTGATTGTTCACCAGAACTAAATGGCAAGACCGTGCTGCTGAGTTTATAATGTTATATTATCTGACTATTTCTCTATTAGTTAAAGTAGTGATTCTATTTCTGTGGCTCTTTTCCTCAATCTTAAGTCCTAGTTTTCTAGTATTCCACTATTTCTAATTGTGTCTAAGCAAAAAGTGTTCGTACAATGTTTGAATTGCTTATTTTGTGGTGCTGGGGATGGAATCCAGAATGTTGAGCATGCCAAAGCAAGCATTCTACTACTAAGGTACATTCTCTTCCACTTAGGTAATATTTTCAATAAACATGAAACATATTCTTGCAATGACACAGGAAGATGATAATAAAGAAAATAAATGTCATCTATTGAAAGCAATAAATTCATAGAAATGTGTAGTTAATCACACATATATTACTTAAGGTATCTTCCAAATAGTGAGATATATATATATATATGTGTGTGTGTGTGTGTGTGTGTGTTTCAATCTTACAACTAATTTTTAAAATGAAGCCCAAGGAATGTCACACAGTGTGATGCATAGAAAACTATCTTATATAAAATATTTTTAAGTTTTGCAACATCCTAATTCACTGAGCAAATAACTAATTTGATTCTAAGAATTATTTGTATTTTGAAAAATTTGGAAATTTGACTTAAGATAGTTAACAGTATTATTTCCAATTATAGGCTTCCTGGTCATAAATTTCAAACTCACTTTCTAACTGCAATCTTGAGCAACATATTTAAACACTTTGCCTCAGTTGCCTTATCTATAAGGCAGGGATATTATATATTGTATCATATTTCTAGAAAAGGATGTCATGAGAATTTGTGAATGAGTATATTAATTATCTATAAGTTTTTAGCATACAGTAATGATAAATTAAGCAATGCAATGTGATATGTAGAAAGGACTCATTAAAATTAGTAATGATAATATTTATTAATATTATCATTGTTGGGCTGGAGAGATGGCTTAGCAGTTAAGCGCTTGCCTGTGAAGCCTAAGGACCCCGGTTCGAGGCTCGGTTCCCCAGGTCCCACGTTAGCCAGATGCACAAGGGGGCGCACGCGTCTGGAGTTCGTTTGCAGTGCTGGAAGCCCTGGCGCGCCCATTCTCTCTCTCTCACTCTATCTGTCTTTCTCTCTGTGTCTGTCGCTCTCAAATAAATAAATAAATAAAATTTTTTAAAAAATTATCATCGTTGTTAACATTGTTCTTAAACTCAAGTTACATACACAGCTTACATCAATCATCAGATTCATCTAGAACTTTCAAAAACATTGATAGCAATAAAAATATAACCAGCAATGTTGTGTGTATGTGTGGGGGAACAAGTGAAAAAAAATCTAATATATACTATAATTCATTTCTTAGCTGTATTGTTTTAGGAATGATGAGAGAGTGAGGGAGATGCTGGAGAGGTAAGGAAATGTAGTAAATTCTACAGGGCTTTTTTAAGAATATTGATAGGGCACAGCTATGCAGATGAGCTAGGATATCCTACAAAGGAATTTCATATCTAATATAGTATAGAAGCAGTTGCCAGTTTCATAAGCAATTCAAATATTACGGGGACATTTTTCCTCATCCCTTCAAGTGTAAGGAAAAAAATGACAAATGAAAAGGAAACATGGGAGATGTGAGGAGATAACTATGAGTTCTTTATCTGAAATTCAGAGTTTTTATTTTATTTATGAAATATAAAATTATATTTTTATGAAATTATATTTTATGAAATATAAAATTATATAAAATATGAAATATACTTGTCTTGGCCTCAAGTCTTTAGACTGCATTAGGCAGAAATAAGTTTTTGCCAACTTCATTTATTCCTGGTATAGATGAAGGCCATTTTCTCAAAGTGATTAACTGGCTGTAGTACTCAATCCATTTATCCTTCTTAGGCTTCCCTATTGTAATGCATTGCAACACTCTCATCTCTCCGTGAAGCTTCAAAGAGTCAGTGGCTGTGAAACTTGAAGTTTTGAGTTTCTTAAAATGAAAGTCTAAGACCTAATGAAATTGCTCCAACATTATACTGGGGCTGTGTAAGAAAATGTGCTGCTCTTCATCTTCTTGAGTGGTCTACTTGGCAGATGTTGTATTTAAACTGATTGCAAGCCAGGGAAATGATGTGAATGCAACTGAATAATTAATTAGGATAGGCAAGAGAATGATCAAAAGTGATTACCCAAATAATGCAGCCTTTGTGCTTTGTATTACTTTGTCCCTATGACTGTTTTTGGATAAGACACCCTGTATCAGCCATCACTCTCAAAGAATAGTGCCACGCTAATATTAAATATTGTACAGAATAGTTGACAGTAATTCAAACAAGTTAGTTTCTAATGTTTAATATGTCATTTCCATTTCTCTTGTAAACTTATTTTCTTTCTGAGACTCTTCATCTTATTTGAAGATGGGTTGTTTATGAGCTTAATTAAAATTTCTTTTAGTGTAGTCTTTAAATTTCAATACTTTGTTCTCAGTTCATTTTTTCTAGAAATTGACATGCTTTGATGTTTCATTTTATTCAGCTCATAAATTATCTTGAAAATGATAATGTCTAAATGTATTTATAGTACTAAATACTTTTCTATTTCAGTGAGAATTATTTTTGTTGAAAGAAAAAGAAGACAATGATATTCTTAGCAACATAAAATGTGACAGTATAATCTCAAGAAAATCCAAAAAATGGACTGGGCTATTTCAGACTTTAGTGGAACATCTCTGAGCTTTGGATTTCCTGTCTTTTGGGTTGATATCATTGAAAGTGGGTTCTCATCTGAAGTAAGACAGAAACTGTTACTAAAAGATAATGGCAGAGTTATGAAGGGGGAAGCGGGGAAAGGAAGGGCAATACCAGAGTTGTCTGTAAGTATAGAAGTTGTCAATAATACATAATAAGATTTCTTAGCTGTTAAGACACTTGACTGTGAAGCCTAAGGACCCAGGTTTGGCTTCCCAGAACCCATGTAAGCCAAATGCACATGTGTCTGGAATTTGTTTGCAGTGGCTGGAGGCCCTGGTAAGCCCAGTATCTCTATATCTATAGCAATAAATAAGTAAAAGCATAAAAAATTTTTTTTTAAATGTGATAGGTTAAATACTGACAGATATACACAATCATTTTAATATTTAGAAATGTATTCTTTTGTGATTTTGGAGTGCTTCCCTTTTAAGGTTAAAGTAAAATCTGAGAGAAATGAGAAGTGTAAACTTTAAAGCATAGGACAAATTGCTCATAGAGCATTCTTATTAAGGTTGCATGTGGTGTTACTTAATGTTACTTAAGGATATTGTACGTTAAACCAGAACCATGATAGTAGAAATTTAAGGCAGAGCAAAGCGCCTCAAGTAAAAACAAAACTTACAAGAACTGGAAAGTTTATTTCTTCAAACAGTTAACAAGATTTTTGTAAGGTACTTGGAAGTAACTAGCCAGTAGAGTTTACCCTGTTATATAAATTAGGCTGGCCACATAGATTATATTTTGCTAAGTGATCATAACTGTGATTACTATAAAATAGTAGAATCCTCTGGAATTGGGACTGATAGCACGATACATACTGAGCTGTCTCGAAAATTCAGTGTACTACCGGTCCAATGCATTTGGGCTAAATCATGTTCACTGAACTCAAATAGATCATGTAGAACTATTCTCTGATTAGTAGGTACTATAAAGCTGATGCTAACAGTATCAGTACTAGACACAGCACAAAATGAATCTAAACTGCAAAGAGCCTGCAGCCACAACTAACTTCACAAAGAGATCTTATTCTGAGGGAGTACTTTGGCATCTGGAGAAAAGCAAAGATGACAGATGGAGAGGAAATATCAGTGATCATTGACTTAACTAATTTCAGAGCTCTCTTAGGCCAGCCCCAACTCTACCTTTTGCAGATATTTTAGGCAGTAGATATCACATTAGCATAACTGAGTTTCACTTGTGTGCTTTTTATTTGAAATCAGAGTCTTGATTAAACCAATATGTTCAGAAACAATAGAAAACATCAGGGAAGATTTTAAAGAAGCACTGACACACTCACAGTGGCTGATGCTATCTACACAAGGTGTGCATAATAGAAGGGGAAAAATGATGAGATCAAAATAGAAGAGATACTAGTTGTAAAGAAGTAGAGATTCAGTAGATGAGGAATTTAGAGGATGGAAAAGGGAAATGACGGGAGGGGATTATGATCATGGTATATTGCCTATATTTATGGAAGTTCTCAATAAAATGCTTAAAATTAAACTAAAATAATTCATTAAAAATTTAGCAATAAATATTTCAAAAAGTATAAGCTAAAGATGGAAAAAATTATGAGAGAGAAGAAAAGCCTGCTCCTTGATCTTATTTTAGAAATAATGAATAGGGCTGGAGGGATGGCTTAACGATTAAGGTGCTTGCCTGCAAAGCCTAAAGACCCAGGTTTGATTCTCCAGATCACACATAAGCTAGATACAGATAATAACACATGCATCTGGAGTTCGTTTGCTGTGGCTAGAGACCCTGGTGCATCCATTTTCTCTCTCTTCTGCTCTCTCTCCCTCTCTCTGTCTGATATAAATAAATAAATAAATAAATAATGAATATGAGATTTATATTAATCAACCCTAGGTAAATAATAATCATTCTCTTTAAGAAACAGTAAATAAACAGTAAATATAGGCTGAAGAGATGAGCTGGTCGGTGAAGCACTTGCCCTACAAATGTGAGGACTTGAATTTGGAGCCCTGGCACCCATCTAAATACTGGGTGTGCTATTGATCCTGCAATTCCATTGCTTCTATGACAAGTTGGGAGACAGACATTGGGAAACCCATAGAAGCATATGGAGTAGGGTGAAGAGGTTAAGAAAAAGAAACCTTGCCTCAATCAAGGAGGAGAGGACTGATGCCTGAAGTTGAGCTTTTGCCTTCATAGATACACTATGGAATCCACATGCCTGCACTCACACACATGGTCACATACACACACCACAGTACATAGAGATTTATATAAAGAAACAGTTAACATTAGAGTTCTTTTGATGAACTGCAAGAATGTAATGATTCGTTAATGATGCATGCTTCTTTCTTACTATGTGAGTATAATAAATTTTAGTGATGCAGTAAGGTATCATGAATATGATTTTTGTAATTATTTTCTTTATAGTGTATTTTTGTACAATTGGTAAATGCCATCTGTTCTATCCATGTTATAATCATTAGCTATCCCCTTAAGCCCGCTCTCTTTTGATATTAGTTTGAATATGACTCCCCAGTGAGATTTCACTTCACTCCTATCAGCTCCAAGTCCAAGAGCTCTAGTCCAATAATTCAAATCAGTACCAATTCTCTGGAGTTCTAATTCCACTTCTCCAGCTAGGCTACTCACAGTCCTGGAAAAATTCATCTGGGCTGGCAGCTTTCTTTAGCAGCCACCTTGTGGTCCAGACATCTCCACTGGGTCTCCATTGCCATCCATGGTCCATCCTCATAGTTCCATTGGGTGTCCATGAAGGCATACCGCAAACTTGCTTCACACTGCCCATGGCCATTTCCAAAACTGAAGATCACATTACAAACTCATTGACACTCTCTTTCCTGCATTTTTTTTTTTGAGGCAGGCTCTCACTCTAGCACAGGCTGACCTGGGATTTACTATGTAGTCTCAGGATGGCCTAGAACTCACAGCAATCCTCCTACCTCTGCCTCCCGCGTGCTGGGATTAAAGGTGTGTGCCACCATGCCCAGCTCCTGAATTTCTTATACTCCACAATACCATGTATAGTGCCAATTTTTTGATCCAGTGGAGAAATAAACCAGACTTTGAAGAACAGGGCACTCCGTGAACACTACAGTCCCTTCAAAAGAGTCTACATTTTTCCTGTTGCCCCAATTCAGGTCAGCTGGCCAATCTCAAAGGTAATCTCTCTTCAGCCAGAAAATTTTAGTCTGTGCCATATCCCTCTGCACACACCAGTCTGTTTTTACACAACTCAACCCTGAACAACTTCTCAGGACATGGGCATAAGAGCAATTCTCTCACAAAAACTGCTTGTAGTCCAGCCCAGGCAAAGCTCTTTCTCATCCTCATAAGCCAAACCTCACAGTCCGTAGTTCTTATTGCATTCAGGTCTTTCAAATCTTACAAGAATAGTCAATCAAGGTGTACTTACAGCACTACAAGGCATCTCTTAGACCAAAATTTCAAATCCTCCCACATTACTCTTGAAAATTGGCTCCAGTGCTGGGTGTGGTGGCACACACCTTTAATACCAGCACTCGGGAGGCAGAGGTAGGAGGATCGCAGTGAGTTCAAGGCCACCCTGAGACTCCTTAGTGAATTCCAGGTCAGTCTGGGCCAGAGTGAGACCCTACCTCGAAAAAAAAAGAAAAGGAAAGAAAAGAAAAGAAAAGAAAAGAAAAGAAAAGAAAGGAAAGGAAAGGAAAGGAAAGGAAAGGAAAGGAAAGGAAAGGAAAGGAAAGGAAAGGAAAGGAAAGGAAAAGAAAAGAAAAGAAAAGAAAAGAAAAGAAAAGAAAAGAAAAGAAAAGAAAAGAAAAGAAAAGAAAAGAAAAGAAAAGAAAAGAAAAGAAAAGAAAAAAAGGAAAAGAAAATCGGCTCCAAAAGGCCAAAGACACAGTCAGGTGTCCAGCAGCAAACCCACTCCTCAATACCAGCATTACGGTTGCAGTCAGGTTCTCATTGCTGATAGAAATCACCCAAGCAAAAGCTTGTGAACAAAAAAGAAAAATAAAAGAGGCTTATTTCAGCTTACAGGCTCAAGAGGGAAGCTCCATGATGGCATGAGCAGAGGGTGGACATCACCCCCTGGCCAAGGTAAGGTGGACAATATCAACCGGAGAGTGTGACAAACACTAGCAAGGGGGTGCAGGCTATAATGCCCATGAGCCCACCCCCCAACAATACACTGCCTCCTGGAGGTGTTAATTCCCAAATCTCCATCAGCTGGGAACCTAGCATTTAGAACTCCTAAATTTATGGGGGAACACCTGAATCAAACCACCACACTTTCCAACTTATTTTTTGATACAACATCTCTCACTGAATCTGAAGTTTACTGATTCAGCTAGACTACCAAGCTAGTAATCCCTAGAGATCCTATCAACACTGGGATTGCAATCACTCACCACCATACCTGGCTTTTATGTGAATGCTGAGGACAAATATTTTACACATGGAGCCATCCCCCTAGCCAAGTCAGTATTTTTTTTAAACAAAATCAGAACTTTAAACTACTTACTAGCAAAAGTTTGAGTCAACAAGAATTTGATTTACTTTAGCTGAATTAAGTCTATGCCTCATAGTTTGTCATTGCTCTGTTTTATGCAGAAGCACACTAGTACCTTGTCTCCTGACTCTCCTTAATATAAAGCAGAACTTTGTGACCACAATTTGACTTGTTTTTTTAATAATAAGCCTTAGTTTCTGGTGTTTTCTGCTTAGTATTATTGCTTATTGATTTATTTAGAGGTTATTAAAAAGATGAATTGTACCTTCACTTTCTGAATTTAGTCTACTTGTAGATTTCACATGAGGAAAGATCTCTTGTATCTATTTGTAATAATTAAATGACTAAAATAAAACAAACAACCAATTACAGAACAAAAATTGCTAAACTAATATCTGTACCTTTCGGGAAAAAGACTTTTTTTTTTTTTATCAGATGTCTTGCTACTTTCCTTTGACCTAATCATACAAACTCTCAACTCTTAAGTTTGTCCCTCTTGACCTGAATGTAACATCACTAAACTTGTGTCTTATTCAGAAATTTTGACACCTCTATTGTGAATCAAGGTCTGCATTTTACCAAATTCCTACAGTTGATTCATGTATACACTAAAGTTTTAAAAGTACTGGTCTATGACAGGCAACATGTGCCCACTGTGCTAGGGAGGCATTAATGTTATGGAAGTAAGAAACTGCTCTCTGTATTTGATTCTCACTCTATGGGAGGCAATTTATGCCTGTTACTGAAAACCCAGTCAAAAGTCCATGGTTGAGAAGGTCTTATGAAGGAAGCTACTACTGTTTATTAGCTGCTGTGGTATGTTGTCCCCATGAAATTGCCTCTAAATCTTTTTTAAGCTCATAGATTAGTGCTGCTCTTACCTCTGAACAGAGAAGCTACTTTTTTCAGTTGGAGGTGACTACTGAGAAGATTATAACACTTCAAAGTGCTGTGAATAAGTGGCTGTTGACTACCTAGCTCCAAATGACACAACCCCATCACACCCTACGATGCTCAGGGGATATTGTGTATTGTAGAAGTGGACGTAGAATGAATGTAAGAGGCAGAGGATGGGGAGGAGTGCTTTCTAATGCTATCTTAAGCATGTGCATGAATATGGTACTCATGACCTCACAAAGTATGCTATTACCTTCACAAACCTGCACAGTATTGGACCCATTGACAATCCATCATGGCTAGTGAAGAAGGGCCAAAAATACATCAAAGTACAAGAAGGAGAAGTTGGAAAGAAGCAGTTTTGTGGAAGAGGAATGAGAGTGTGGGACAACAGAAGGTAATAGGAGGTGATTAGCTTATGATCAAAATACATTAAATACATGCCTGATAATTATCCATACAATAGTAAAAACAGAAACGCTATTTTAAAGGACAGAATCTGTTAGTGAGACCCTTTCATCTCTTGTGTGTGTAATGTAGTATAATTGGGGAAGATAGCTATATATATATAATGTTTAAATCAACATAAAGTCATAATTAGTTTAGGGAGATAAAGATGGTATTAGCTGAAAATTTTATGGTATGAAGAATAAAGATTTTTTGGTTAATATCACCTAAACAGAAAGTAGTCTTCTAATTTAGAATTAAAACATTACTTTTCAATTGTTTATATAGCCTTTTATACCAAATAATATTGAAAATAAAATATGTTGTATTATAAGCCAAATTTATCTCACAAAGATCTAAATCATTCAGAGGTCCTTGATACCTTTACATTCTATAAAATATTCTATGCAAGTAAAAACACTTGAACAAAAATTACCTTAAATCATGTAGTCTGTATGCTGGTAATGTTAAGTAAATATATGTTATACTATACTGCAAAGTAATAAATATCTCTTATAGCAACCAAAGGTACTGAAATGCAATGTTAATATTGACAGATGAAATAGGGGTAAAATAAATTTTCCAATTTTTTATATATTTTTATTAAATAAAAACTGTATTTTCTTTATTTTCTAAAATGTTTGAGATTCTGTAGGAGTTGCATGTAGTCTGAGAAAATGTTGGTCACTTATTTTTATTGCAAAAATTTAGTAATATTGTAAACATGCATAATTTGAACATTTGTTGTAACAACGCATTTTTAAAGTTAGCACACAATAAAATAATTGAAACTGATTATCACTAATTTTTGTTGTATTTTAATTATGTGAAATACATGAGGTTTTCATTATTTGTATGTGTGATTGAGTATGTGTGTGCACGTGCCCCCACACACAAATGCAAGTCATAGCATGCATGCTACGGAGATCAGAGGACAACCTTGTTTGAAGAGGGTCTCTCTTTCCTTTGTTCTTGTCATTATTTCACTTTTGTGCTAACCAGACATGCTGGTCTGTGAGTTGCCAGGAAATTCCAGTTTCTTCCTCCCACATGACTGTCAGTATGCTGGAATTATAGAAGCCTATCATAGATTCCAACCTTTATGTGGGGTCTGAGGATGAAAACTTTGAGAAGGCAGACTTGAATGACAAGTATTTTGTCCACTGGGACATCTCTCCAGTCCCAAGATTTTCATTTCTCAACACAGGATATATCACTAGGACATCTCTCCAACCCCACAATTTTCATTTCCTAATATAAAACATAAGCACAGAGTTCTTCCTTTTATTGTTATGTTTCCTTTAATCATATTACATTTGTTCTATGAAGTAGCACTGTGAATGCCACTCTATAATTTATTCAATTTTATGCTTGAAGCTTGAGGTGACCAGGATTATTTTCATAAACTTTAATATTCTTTCAATAGTTATATGAATGTTTGTAGAACAACATAGATCTGAAAATAGGAATATAATGCTAAATAGGATATAGTTACTGTCTGCAATAACACTTCTGATAATGAGAAAAATTCCATAATTACATAACACCCTACCACTTTTGAGATGACAATGTGGGATGTATTTAATGGCAGTTAAAATGAGAGGTATTCATATTAAATTAAATTAATTGAAAAAGTTGCCAATTATTTTAGTAATGCTATCCTACTTTTTAAAGAAAAGGTCCATCTCTCTTGCTTATATATGCCTATATCCTCAAGGAAACAGAAGAGCTTATGCATGTCTGCCCTGGCTTCTTCCGGGTGAGTACAACTACCCTGTTGTTTCCCTCCTTCATGAGCATTGAACAGATCCCAGATTCTTCAGCCTACCAGTGTGGACTGAAGATACCAGGTCCCCAGGTATTCTCCAGGCCTTTAGGACCACTTGGGGATTGCAAAAAGCTTACCAGGTTCTTGGACTCGTCAACCTGAAGATAGCCATTGTTGGACTGCCCAGACTATATCATGTAGTCAATATAAATATATCATTATCTCTAGCTATCTTTCTATCCATCCATCCATGTCCATTCTATCCTAGTCTTCCATAGAACTCTGACTAATACAATAGCTTTGACTTTTCATATTTGCATGTTTAACTCACATTCTTTATAAAGGAAATTTCAGTTCATATTATCACAATTCATAGGGTAACATCTAAAGTTATTCATAAAAACAAAGCTTTACTCATGTAATTTCTCTCTTCCTTCTTCCTTCACATCTCTCTACTTACACTTTCTACATCACTCTTCAGGCAATTGTGGCAATAGTCAAAATTCACAGAATGAATTATTTACCTAAACTGAAGTGTCCTAAGTATTCTACACAAAACAAGTTGACATTGTTGGAAAAATCCATTGAATCTACTTCTTGTATAACCAAGTCTTATGATTTGTCTTAATTTTAATTTATTTTCCCATTGTCCGGTAGAAAACTATTTTACTATTTTTATTGCAGTGTAATAAAAAATTGAGTCTCATGAGAGACTTAGACTTCTGAAGAGGTGGTTATTTACTAAAAATTCTCACAGTAATTTTGTGACCCTCTTTCCATGACTAGTGAAACATTTCTCTCATATTTTCTTCTATAACAAATGGTTATTGCTATTCTCTAGATTTAGAACATAGATATTTTCAACGTCAAGTTAATGAAACTTGGTCATTTTATTTTCCTCAAAGCTAAGCACTTATAAATAAATCTTTTTATAACACTCACTTTCTGATTTTATGTAACTAAACAGTCTATGTAATTACCATAATAATATGGATTTATGTGTCATAAAGTGCACAATTACAAGCATAATATCAGGGATTTGGGGAAAGCAGAAATAAGTACAAATGAATCCAGAAAATATTTGATTTGTGTGATATTTTATACTAATTGTCAAATTGACTGGTCCTAGAATAACCTTTGAGGTTATGTAGATTAAATTTGAGGTTATGTAGATTAAATAAGGGATTATTTTGATTAGGTTAATTAAATTGGGAAACCACACTTTAACTGTGTGCAGTGCCATTCCATTATCAAGGAACCTGGACTGTATGAAAAAGACAGAGCTGCTTGAGAAATGGCATTTGTCACTCTCTCCTTCCACTGTGGACTAAATGTGACCAGCTGTGTCAATCTCCTGTTGCCATGACTTCCTCCCCATGATGGACTATAACCTGGAACTGTAAACTGAAATAAACCCTTTCTCCCTTAAACTGATATTTATTAGGTAAAGATAATTGATCCAATTAGGCAATGCCAATTATTGTTCCATTGGGGAAAATCATCTGTTCAGTATACTTTGGCTGCTCTTCTGCATACAGAAACAGGCAAACTTATCTGGTCATATATGCATATATCTTCAAGGAAAAATAAATGCTTATGCATGTCTGTGCTGGCTTCTTACTGGTGAGTACATCTACCCTGTTGCTGCAATCCTTCATGAATATTGAATGTAATCCTGCTTCTTTAGCCTACCAGTGTGGACTGAAGTTTACAGGCTCTCCAGGAATTCCCCAGGTCTTTTAGGGCCATTTGGACATCACAAAGAAGTCTACCAGGTTCTTGGACTCTTCAACCTGAAGATAGCCATTGTTGGATTGCACTAGCCCATATCATTTAGTCAATCTAAAATATATCATTATATCTAGCTATTTATCTATCCATCCATCCATATCTATTCTATCCTATTCCTTTATAATAAAGTAATCTTTAAGGTGAGTTCATAGACATGAACATTCAACTAATACTATAAACACATGCAAATATATATTTTATGGGGTACAAAGTTTTTTGTCAGACTCTCTGAAACAGTGGATGGTGCAGGTAGATACTTGTGTCCAACACCTTCCCCAGCACTGGGATGCACTATTACTGCCTTTTTGTCTGGTTTTGGGAAATTGAATTCAACTCTTCAAGAAATTAGTAAATGAGCTGTTTCTCTAGTCCCTGAAGCAATAGTTCTTAACCCAAAGCTGCATATTAGAACTAAATAGAGAATATTTAGAAATTACCTGTCAGCAATCTGTCCCAAAGCTATTAAATTCTGTTCTCTTGTAATGCTCCTGGCTTCAACATACAGAGGAAAGGGGTACAAACTTAAAAAGCTGTTCTAGGTATTGGACTCAGTGTTAACATTGGACCACATAGCACCACCAGAGGGTATGTCCTCTGCCAATAAATGGACTCAGTACCCATATAACCTATTCCAAAGGCTTGGGACTAGTAACAGGTTATAAGTGATTTTACCCATCTTGTATTTACTAAATTTCATGCTAAAATAAGGACACAGGGTAAGAGGTGATGGCTGTATGCATGTATCTGTCGTGTGTGTGCGTGTGTGCGTGAATTTACATCTGAAATATCTTGGCTTCTATCTCAAACAGTGACTCCTCCCACCAAGTAGGTATACTAATTTGTAATTGAGCTTTAAATGTAGACTTAAACTGAAACACACTATGATATTTCTATTTGTGAATTAAATACATAGCAGTTATAGTTATATTCCATTAAGGACTTCACCTAAAGTGATGTCTTTTAGGTACTCAGAGGGGCTATACCATCACAACCAAGTGAGAACAAGTCCACATCAGTATTCCTTTCTGAGGTTCAGTGGTAGCCTCAGCTGGCTGGGGAGTATTCATCTTGACATGAGCATTACTGACCAAATTTGAGGTAGAGAGGTGAAAGTTAGTCTGTCATAAGTACATTTATGACTTTCAATGGTGATATGCAAACACAAAAAGAATGATCTAGTAGAAAGAACCTGGAAGTTCTGTCTCACTAGGTAGCAGCCAGAATGATTAAAATCTGACAAATAATAGCATATTATATTGACCTGTCAGTTAGGGAAAGTTGGGGATACATATTTATAAATAAAACTGAGCGTGATGGCACATGCTTTTAATCCCTGCACCCAGGAGACAGAGGTAAGAGGATCTCTCTGAGTTCTGGGCCACCCTGAGACTTTGTAGTGAATTCCAGGTCAGCCTGAGCTAGAGTGAGACCCTACCTTGAAAAAACAAAACAAAAGACATATTTATAAATAATTTTCATTTTCTACTTAAACTGTTTTGTGACATAGGTAGATGTTTCCATTTTTTGAGGAATTTATTAACACAGGTAATACTCAAGGTTTGTAAAATTCTATGTATAGGATAAGATTATATAATATTACTCATAGACACATACTTAAAATTGAGAACCGGATATTATGGAAGACTTTATTCTATTTTATCTCTCATTTTGTGTAGTATGTATGGTATGTGTGTCATGTATTGTTGTGTGTACACACTTGTGTTCATGTCTACATTCCCCATGTGTACATGTCCAGAGGCCAGAAGAGAATATCAGGTTTACTTTACAATCACTCTCTTTCTTACTTCCTTGAGATAGGGTCTCACACTGAACATGGAGCATGAGTCTCAGTAATTTTTATTTGCATTTTTAAAGATAAAAACAAGAGAAAGCTAGACTTTATAGTGCAGACCAGCTTGACTAAGGTAATGCAACTAATATGTATCCAGACTTTTAGAATCTACAGGTGTGGTAGTTTGATTCATGTGTCCTGAATGCTTGGTCCACAGCTGGTGGTGATTTGGGAGGTGGAGCCCTGATGGAAGAGGTGTGTTCCTGGGGGTGGGATTGGCTTACTTTCGTCTTGCTATATTCATGCTTTCCTGTGGCATCACAAAGATTCCCATCAAGACTATAAGCCAAAATAAATCCTTTCCTCCTATCAGCTGCTTTTGGTTGTGTTTTGTCCCAGCAACAAAATGGCAACAGCAACAACAGGTATAAAATTAATTTGTCAAAAATAATTATTGTCTATTCGTTGCATATCATGTTCTTTATAGAACAAAACCAGGTTGCAGTATGTGGTGTTAAGTGGACCAACTGTGACTCAGCACCATTATTAATCTAGAAAACATAATAGTATCTAAGTCAAATTTTACTTATTTTGCAATTTTACAATTCTACATTTAGATATTCATTTCAATACATAAATATTCCAAGTTTTCTGTATATTTCCCATATTCTCAAGTAAAATAAGCATATTATTTACTTTTGGGATGAAGATTTATGAGTTAGAGATTTGATATATGTCAATGTTCATTGTATTTACTTTTGTCTTCTTATTTTCATGTCCCAAAATATGTTCTTGTGAAAATATTTCCCATCTATTTAGCCACATTTGTAGAAAATCAATATAGGATTAAAATCTATTTTGTCTTATGACTATTAGAATAAAAGATGAAAACTTGAAAAATTATGAAACCAATAAAATAATAAAATATACATTTATTCACAAAAGACCCTGCTATGGATTGTCAAGAAGACAGCTATGAAATTCATTAATTAGGAATATGCTTATGTTTCTACTTCCATTGACATAATTTATATTTTTTATAGAATTTCTCTGTCATTGTAATTATTTATGGCTTTTGATTATGGTATTTGAATCTGTAAAACTACATTTGTATGGTATTAATTTATAGAATTAATCACATTTTGATATGTGATATTTTTATCAATGAAAAGAATCTTTCTTGTTTTAAAGGATAACTATAAGGAAAGACCCAGAAGTGGAAATTTAATTCATTAATTTGCCTTTGTATTTTTCTTGCTATGGCTATTATCTTTATTGTCTTATTTATGAATGCATTTTAACTCTTGGAACTAATAGTATTATCACTGCACAAGTTTTATTATGCTCTATACTTATTCATTCCCTTTGTAATGATGGCTGAAAATTACGTTGGATAGTGTTGTATTATATGTACTAAAAATATAAATATTTTTTGAGACCAAGTGGCATAGACTATTTGAGAATAAAATACACAGTATTTAAGATCTAATTAATTGTCAGTCAACTATTGCTTTATTTTATAATGGCCGTGGGATATGACACAGGTTATCTAATTTCTCTATGTTCAGTGTTCTTAGATCTAAAATTATAATGTCAAAACTCATAGGGTTGCTCTGAAGATTATATGAAATGATCATACTACTGGTTTCAAGTTTACACACAGTGATTTTTCAGTTCCTTTAGCTAAAGTGATAAAGCATAGTTTTGCTCTGCTTGATGTTGACCAAGAGAATATATAGGAACTAAGTATTCTTGACCTTAGCCTAAAACTTTGAGTATTATGTGTTTTGCTTAAATATTTGTGCCTCTGCTAGCCCAGTGACTAGAAATTATGATGCAAATATCATTAATGGAACAAGGTCACTCTAGCAAACATATATTTCTGCATAAGAATTAGGATCATTCTAGTTGCCATATCTGAATTTGGCCTACCTCCAGGTCAGCCAAAACCCATAAAACCCATAGACACATGAACAATAATAGGTTATTTTTAAGATAGTGAATTGGGAGGTAGTTGGTTCTACAGCAAAAATTGAAGGATACAATGAATGTTTGACAAAGATTAGCAGTTGCGGGGGTTATTATTTACTATCATTGAAATAGAGACCCAATATAATGTATAAAACAAAACAATTTGATAACCAGTAAAGTACAGAAGTCTATTTTCTGAACGTGGCATTGTTATTAAAGAAATAATATTTTATCTCATCTTTTTTGTTTACTGAAACTGCTGTTGGAACCTTACTCAGGAAAATAAAATAAAAGTACTTGAAGGTTGTGTCTAATAAGCTGCTTCTGTAAGGAAAATAGCATTCTTTAGCAAAATAAAATCTTGTGATCACTGACATGGAAATGTAATGGTGATGTTACAAATACCTACAAAGCACAAATACCTAGCTTCTTTCTCCATATTCTTCCACAAATAATCTCCTGCATCTTTTGGAAGAAACTATTAATCGTTTTGTACCAAAGTCTCAATTTTAGCACTCATAAGAACTGTAACAAAATATAGTGCCAGTAGGCAAGGTGGTTGTTTGTTTTGTAAGAAATTAAATTTGAGTGGAAAAGAGAAGGACAACTGAAGCAGAAGTACTGAACCATCTGCATGTTAACAGATAGCAAGTGTGATGATTTCTAAAGCATGTATAAATAGATGCCCTTCAGCTGTGTGTGCTATACAACTTGAGTTCCTCCTTCTAGCATGCATATTGCATAGGTATTTAGCATATGAGCAGACGTGATTTGTAGTTTCCTATAAAAGAAGACTGCAAGATCATACCAGGCTTCAAATACAAGGAAAAGATGTCCTTTAATCCTTCTCCAGTCTCACTTGATCCTCTAAAACAATATGCAACAATCTTGTCATTAGAAGTGAAATAATAAACAGAATTTTTTAAAATCGCTGTCTACCTGTAAGTTACATTGTGAATTATAGACGGAAACTGCAGTTTGTTGCTAAATATTGCTTTGCCCTTCAGCTCAGCTGTTGGCCCTGCATTAATATTCAAGCAGCATCAGTGCCAGTCCTGGTGATTCACTGAGGTATTATGAATATGCAAATAAGCAACAGCTTTTTATGTCGATGGTTTGTCTTTCTTAGACATTTGAAGGAATAATTGGAGACAATCAGCTCCTGATAACTTGCATATAGATGACTATTGCACTGACACCTAAAGCCATTTAATCATTCCTTTTATATTGGCGCAAACATTTGATTTCTATGAATATCTTGGAAGAAGTACTTTCTTGAACCTCTTAACTTGATTGAGTTAGAGGTTCATATGTCAAATTATTTTAGCTTTCTAGATTGTAGTGATAGCATTTTAGAGTGAACACTATACATAGACCTGAATTTTTGTTAGTTAGCTACTTTATTTTTCTTGAGGACTCAATCCATTTTCCCTGGGAATTTGAAAACAGTAATAAGGGCAAAAATACCAGAACTAGACAGTTATGACCTGGTTGCTGAAGACACCACATGCATTAGCTGCAAGGCACTGAGAATCCAAGCTGGAATTGATCTAGAAGCTATTGATAAGTTGTCATTGTGCTGGAAAGTATTACCAGTACTTTCATCAAGCCAGGCAAGCTGTGGCCACTAGTACAAAGTGGCATATCTGCTATAAGATTAACCAAATGCTCTCTGATTGGATTTGAGGGCCCCACTATGGTAGGGAATCCATGCCTGGTACTGAAAACTTGGTCAAAAAACTATGGCTGTGATGGTCATAAGCCCTAGAAAGCTACTACTATTTATTCACCAAATGAACATGTTGTACCCATCAAATTGCTCTCTAAGTTGCTCTTGCATTTGGTCAGATTTTTTTTTTCTTTTTCTTTTATAGAGAGCAAGAGAGAGGGAGGGAGAATTGACATGCCAGGTCCCCGACCACTGCAATCAAACTCCAGACACTTATGCCAACTAGTGGTCATGTGTGACCTTGTGCTTGCCTCACCTTTGTATGCCTGGCTTATGAGGGATCTGGAGAGTCAAACATGGGTCCTTAAGCTTCACAGGCAAGCCACCTCAACCAACAAGCCATCTCTCCCATCCCAGAGAAATTTCCTTTTACAGGTGGCAGTGACTACTAGGGAAACTCAAAATGCACCAGATTGCTGAGAAATGACTACTAAGTAGTTCTCAGCACTAAATGAGCATCTTTATCATACCCTACAAGGCATTGTATTGCATAATACGGAAGTAAAAAGTATGTAAGGGCTAGAGAGAGGATGGGAAAGAATGCTAGGAAGAACTTTCTTCTGGATCATTGCATTTAAGATTATCACTATGTGCAGGAGTCTTGCATAAATACAGAGCCCACCAAAGCATCAGGAATGGTATAGTAGACTTTTCCAGTGAATTCGAGGGCTAGTAATATGTAGAGATAAAATAAATAAACAGAAGATAGTAGGCAATGGAAAGAGTATAGACTGGAACATTTCTACCTAGTCACCTTTTCATGTTTAGCCATTATACATTAATGCTTTCTTAATACACACCAATGCATACTAGCATCTTATTGGGGCAGGGTCTCATGTATCACAGACTGGCCTCAATCTTGCTATAATCCTGGCTTATCTTCCTAGTTCTGAGGTTATAAGCATTCATTTATAAGAGACAGAACAAACCAGAGACTTGTGTATGCTAGGCAAGAACTCTACAGACTGAGCTATATTCCTAGCCCATTATAAACATATATTAATGGGAATATTGAACCATAACTTGTCTTTAAGCTTAGATAAACAGAAATACCTTTCATCAAGAAAAGGAAAGTATAAGGCTGGAGAGATCACTTTGCAGTTAAGGCACTTGCCTGCAAAGCCTAAGGACCCAAGATCTATTACCTAGTAAGCCAGATGCACAAAGTGGCGCATGTGTCGAGTTGGTTTGCAGTGGCAGAGACCCTGGTGTACCCAGTTTTTCTATCTATCTGCCTTTTACCCGTTTGTCTCCCTCTGTCGCTCAAGAAATATTTTTAAAAAGGAAAGTATAAATAGATAAAAATAATAAAATGTTGATGAATATTATCCCTGAAGCAGGAATTTGTAAATAAAGTTTAGCAACTAAAATATCTATAGATATTTTCTTTGATATTCTAGCACTATCTTTTTTTCTACAAAGATAATCCTCAAATTATTATCAGTTGTTCAATGATTATTGAGAACAGCTTCATGACTGTGTGATAAAAAACAGCATGCTGCTAACATTTAGTCATTTTCATTTAATTAAGACTCTATTTTAATCATAGCAAAATAGTTTTAAAACAAAAATAGACGTTATCATACCTCCAAAAATGAGTCGTAGTTCTGGCTAGTCTATGTTCTGATGTGTTGTTATTGACTTTATATTAAATTCTTTAAAATATCACTGTGAAATAGCAAATGTTCAATTCTTGAACAAGGTACATCTATCACAGAATGGAGTGTATTCTTTGTAGATATTGACATACCTGCCCTGATAGGAACTTAAGTCTGACAAGTGCTCCCTTACTTGTCATGTCAGGGGATGAACAGTCCTGGAAGGTCATGTACAAGCAATTAAATGACCAAATCTACAGTGGCATTTGTCACTTTTGCCAATAATTCATTGAGTGGAAGTTTCACATGCCTACCCACAAATTCAAGGAAAGGAGAAAGAAATAGAATGCTCTGTTATTGAGAACAGAATACAGGAGAAGAGAAGAAAAGAGAAGAGAAAGAGTATTCATGAATATTAATGATTTCAGCCTCATGACATCACATTCTTGTCCACTCAATAGAAAGGCCAAGTTATTTACCAGAAACATCTTGGCATTAAGAGACAGCAAACCACTGGAGTCTCAACATTATTCACAAATATTTATTAATTTCTAAAAGCTTATATGCATGTATAAATATATATGCATAAATATTGGAGCTGTATTTACTTGGTGTTAGATATATAGTTGGGTAATAAGTCAGTGTATTACAAGAAGTACATAAAACATAAAATAAAATTAAGTAATTAGAAGAAATTCTTCTAACACCCCTTCATGTCATACAATTTACACTATTCAGTAAACTGTTAATCACTATCTTCATCCTACAACTTAAATTTCTATGAATAAAATAAAGAAGCCCAGTAAGTTATAGTAAATAATAGTGTTATACTAAAGGACTAAATTACCTCCTTTTAATTTTTCATTAGATATGGGCATATTTTGTTTGTAAACAACATACGTTAGTACCATCCTTTCCCTCTTCCCTACCCCTTTTCTAAAGAGGCCTTCCTCCCTGGGAATGTAGGTCAACCCCATGGGGATTGTGGGTCATGTATTATGGGGGGGTGTAGAGGCAATATCTCTGTGCAAAATGTCTCAACTTGTGGCTCTAACAATTTTCCTGCCCCCTCTTCTGAAAACTTCCCTGAGCCATGTTGGCTACATTTTAAGTCTACATCAGTAATGGGCACTTAGGAGCCTCAGGATCTCTGGTTTGGTAGGTGTTGAGTGTCCTCAGTGTCTACCTCCATCACCATTGTGCTGATATCAGATTCATTAAGAAAGCACTCTTGTTATTTCGCCAGTTCCTCTGTGGTTTCAGCTGAGGCTGGGGTGGAGTGCCCTGGGTCATTTGTCTCCTCAGGTCCTGCTTCCATCTGAAAAAGAGAAGCACAGAGTCAGCACAGATTAGTTTAGAGAGTATATAATAGGTGTAGGCCCTCCTGTAGCCAAAGATTAGTGGGAGCTTGATATTGGAAAGCAAACTCATTATTTGGATATGATTCTGACTTGTTTCCCAGTTTCTAATATGGGATCCTTTCCACTGAGCAGATCTGTTAGTCAATCCTAGAGTAGCTGGTTACCCACTAAGGCTGTGTGCCACTATCGCACTTGTGTGAGCATCACATCAGGTTGTTTGCTTCTGAGTAACTTAGACCTGGAGTTGCTTAGATAGATGTTGGCCATTTTTCCCCAGTAGATCTTGTAGCACCTTCCAGCACTAGATGGGCTAACTTTCTGATGACAGGTTCTCATCCAGATTCCAGCCAGTTCTATGTTCCATACTGACCTGTATGGACAGAATAAGGTGTCTTCAGCAGTACGATCTTACAATTAACCTCTGGTGGGTAATCAAGTGTTCTGACAGAAGTTTTCTTTTGGCAAAATTTGTGGGTCTCTTTGATCAATAGCTCATTGTTGGTGTTAACCACATCCTGATAGTGGGAGTTACAGGCCAGCACCATGGAAAAAGAAAGAAGGAAAAAAAATATTAAAAATGAAGAGAAAAAATAGAGAAACAGGAGAAAATTAAGGTTAGGTTTCATCTCACGCTCTCCAGGGCCCTTTAATTCAGGTGTTCTCTCTAAGGTCCTGAAGAGGCTTCAACCTTTTAGTCTGTCTTCCAAGATGTAGGATTTTTATGGTACCAGTTCCATTTGGGTCTAGTTTTGTGTGGCCCTCAGCTTTGCCCTCCCCTCAAGTAGGTGTGCTTTAATTCTACTTTAATGTTGAACTCTCAGCAGATTCTGGATTTCTACTTTAGTATGTTTTGAGTATCCTCAGTTTCTTGTCTCTGTCACTCTAGTCCAGGTTGTCAGGCTCACCATTTTTTAAAATGCTTTCCCCAGTGCCTGGTATATTTTATTTCAGAGAGTCTTTTAACCAGTTTTTATTTATTAGGTCACTAGATTGAACAATTGTCTTCACTATCTCCATGAAACATAGTCAAAATTCTGAAACCTCATGGGATTGACACTACCTTTCTACTACACACTTAAACATCTATCCCCACCAACTGAGTGGATTACTTACCAAAGTTATGCATTTCCCTTCAGATTTGTGTTTTACTTATTGTAATTTCATAATTTAATTCACTATGAACAAACTAAAATTAGTTATAACAACACAATTTTATGAATAAAAGTGAAATATTTTTGTTGCCTTCTGAAAACTATATGTTGTTAAATATGTGGAAGAGCTAAAAGTGTAAAAAATAGATAAATTGTTTCCTAAGTGTCTACATTTTCATATGATTGAAAAATTACTGAAGCTGGGATGTGTGGATGATGCATATGACTACAGAACTTAAATTGGAAAAATTTTAAGTAAAAAAAAAAAAAAACGGTATTGCCACTACTGCAAAAAGTGATAAATGAAAGTACTTTGATTTTAATTTAAGATCAAGAACCTTCAAATGCATTAATATTTGAGTTAAATTCTCATTTAAAATACATATTCACATTTCTACAGTTGTTTATGTAGTTATTGTTAGTATTTGAAATTTTTGATCCTGAGCCACCCATTTATAACTGCCTCAATGATTCTAATGTAAGCAAAAATTCAATTATGAATACAAATGTATGACAGCTGAATTTGTGCAGCATTAATATTAAGGAATTGTTATTCTTCCTGAGAAGTCAGAAAAAAATAAACACAATACGTATTTGTTTCTAGATCTAGTTCTAGATATATTGTGACCACTCACCTTTCAGTAGTTCTTTAAATAAGATACACCAGAATATTAACTGAATGTGTCATTCTGGAACATATAGTCACTTCAAGGTCATCTTAACCAATTTAATGACTCCCTTTCACAAAATAAAAAATTCAAAGGAGCTAGGGTTGTAGTTCAGTGGTAGAGTGTTTATCTAGCATCTACATGGTTCTATAATCAATTCCTAGTAGTGATGACAAAAAAAAAATCTTTTTTTTTCCAGGTAGGGTCTTACTATTTCCCAGGATGACCTGGAATTCACTATATAGTCTAATCACTATGTAGTGTCCAGCTGGCCTGGAACTCATGGCCATCTTCCTACATCTGCCTCCCTAATGCTGGGATTAAGGGCTTGCACCACCATGCCCAGCTAGTAAATCTTAACTGAATATGAAAAAGTAAAAGTAGGTGGCTCATTTTATGCATAAATATGTATTTATAAAAGTTTTAAAAAAATGCCGGTGTCATGGCATATGCCTTTAATCCTAGCACTTGGGAGGCAGAGGTAGGAGGATGGTGGAGAGTATGAGGACACCCCACCCTGAGATTACATAATGAATTCCATGTCAGCCTGGTCTAGAGTGAGACCCTCCCTCGAAAACCCAAAATTAATTAATTAATTAATAAAAATTAAAAAATATTTATCATCATTTTATAAGATGCTAGTAGTGTTTATGTATGGCAATTCTAGCAAGATTTCTTTGTAAGTAAAAAAATTAAGTAATTTCTTTACTTCTCAAAGATATTTGAAGGTAGAGTTTTCTCTGTTATTTTAGTCTAAATTGATTCAGGTAAATATTATGGAGATGCAATGACTTGATAATTTATTTTAATTCTCACCTTATATGTGACACTGATTAGCTCAAATCATATGACCAATAAACATTTCCTAGGATCAAATGAATATCTGAAAATGACAGTTTTCTATTCCAAAATGACAGGATGCACCTTTCACAAAGTTTATTTCCGGACTATTCAAAAATTATTTCAGGAGACATATATCAAAATGTAGAAGAAATTAGTTGTGGGAAACGTGGCTAAATTATTTGGTTGCCACATGATTGCTCTGTTCTCTACACTAATGTGTTGAAGAACTGATCTCACTCTGCAGAAATGTTACCTTAGATTTCATATTTTCTTCAAGTATTGAGGAATAAAAATATTGTATTGTGCATTTACTAGCAGATGGTGCATAAATCCTTATCCATAAATATTTAGATCTGGATTTGATGAGAAAAAATGTAAGATTACAGTATATGTCACAGTCTTTCCACCTAAGTATATAACAGTATTCTTGAATTATTGCTGGTTCACATGTAATGTCTTTAAAAGTATTTTATTACAGCAATACATTTCTCCAAGGAAGAGTGTTTATAAATATATAAATCATGGTGATGCATTTCGCCACTATTATTTTCTTGCCTTCTTCCTGGGTTTGTTTTCATGACTTATAAAACAATATATAGCTAAATGAACCAACAGTGAAGCAAAGAATTCAGTTATTCTGGCAACTCTTGTATGAATGTGCTTTTATTATTGTGATTTTCCAACCCAAAGACATGACTACTTGCAACAAAATTATTACCTTCATTGGGCAGCTTTCCCCCTAATTATTGTAAGATAAATGTTTTATGTTTTATGTGCTTCTGACATTAGGTATATACAAATACTTTATCATAGCCAACTTAGAGTAATTTTGATAAATTAAAATAAAACAGTCTAAAGTCCTAAAAAATTTTAAGCAATTTGAAAGGATTTTGTTTAATTTATTTTAACCTTTAATTGGATGAAATGTTGCCCCTTGAATTATTTTCTTTCTTTATTTCTTTTTGTTTGTTTGTTTTGTTTTTCAAGGTAGGGTCTCACGCTGGTCCAGATTGGAATTAACTATGTAGTCTCAGGGTGTACTCAAACTTTGAACTCTTTCCTTAATACAAAGTTTCAATGACTTTCTCTCTTTTACTCACAGTGCTCTGTAATAATAGTAGTGTGTTAGATCCTCATCATGTATACAATGGCGTATTCTGTGCTCATCCTTGCTGATGTATGAGTAATTGAAGTAATAATGTAATGACCTCGTTTTTTCTGTTTTATTTATTTATTGGAGAGGGACAGAGAGAGAGAGAGAGAGAATGAGGCCGATAGAGAGAGAGAGAGAGAGAATGGGCACGCCAGGGCCTCCAGCCACTGCAAACAAACTCCAGACGCGTGTGCTCCCTTGTGCATCTGGCTAACGTGGGTCCTGGGGAATCGAGCCTCGAACCGGGGTCCTTAGTCTTCACAGGCAAGAGTTTAACCACTAAGCCATCTCTCCAGCCCTGACCTCATATTTTTGGTATTGACAAAAGACCTAGTAACTTATATTGGTATCTTGTGCCTGTTTCTCATTTTGATTCTAGTCAAGTTTTTACCTTGAAACTTTAGAATGTAAAGGATCACAAAAACCTGTTTTGTTCTCAAGTGTACATGCAGGACTGTACCAGTGATTACACAGAGTAAATTTTCAATAAGTATTACTAAAGCAATACAAGAAATTAATTTTAATAATGCATTTAGAATTGAATTAAAATGTAAAATTCTATTAAGTTTTATCTTCTAAACAGTTTAAATTGTTCATTGTTATCAAACCATGGAATGAATGGAAATCATCTTCAAGGCAGTAGCTATCCATGGTCTCTGAGCCCAGAAATTCTCCTGATAAAGTCACTTTATAATTATATCGCACTTTACTTAAGTTAGATGTGTATAATCACATTTGATTGTTGGCTTATATTGGACAGTATAGATATAGTTACATGGCATGATGTTCACTTCTCTCATTTTTTTTTAGGAAAACCGTAAAAGTAGGATAAAATTTGTCAAATACAGGATTACCTATTATGAAGCTAGTAAATATGAAATCCTAAGATATAATATGATATACATATTTTACCATTTCAAACTGTCTCATCAGGCTCATTTGGTTCATTTCAGTAAATCTGTTAATGAAATAAATATGTACTGAATTTGTTATTAATTTCAATTTTATAAAAAACGAGATAATTAGCCTGGCGTGGTGGTGCACACCTTTAATCCCAGCTCTCGGGAGGCAAAATTAGGAAGAGTGCCGTGAGTTCGAGGCCATTTTGAGACTACATTGTGAGTTCCAAGTCAGCCTGGGATAGTGTGAAACCATATCTTGAAAAACCAAAAAGAAAAAACAAAGATCATTTGATTAACAAGTGGATAATTTATTTTCAAATGGAAAGTACATGTTTGCTTCATGGATCTAACTATTTATATCTTCACTTCCATCAGTTCCCCCACTTCAAGGAAATAAATCATTTTGTAAAGTAAGAATGACAAACTAAATTTGCCATGTAAATACTTATTGCTATTTACATTCCATAAGTGACACAGACTAAATTTAATGCTGTGTTGTCTTTATTACTTCAGTAAGGTGATGTAAACACACACATGAACAAACACAGAGGGAGCTGATATTTTATATTCCGTATTATAAAATTATTTTGAGAGAGCAGTTTGTAAACTGTATTGGGTACTAGAGATCTAAAATGAAGTCACTAAATCACATGGTTATAAATAATGAGGACTTAAAATGTCTTCAGTTCTGCAATATTACTAATTCTCTTTCCTCAACCTGAAAATATTCTTATAATTTTTGATAAAGGCTAGAACAAAGGTTTTGTAACATTTCCAGACTTACAAGAGTAGTTGATATTGACTGCTCAGAGTTCCTTATTGATTCTAACATGGTACCTTCACCTTTGCTCATCATAAACACAGGTGGACCATCTATGTCATTTGCTAAAGTGATAAGATTATCATTTATCTGCAAATTAAAATCTATCAATATAGGTTTCCTTCAATAAATATCCATGCCAAAACTCAATCCCTAATAAATGAATTTCCTGGAGCTGATGTCCACACATGAGTGTGTTACAAATTTTTATAGATGGCTTCACTATGCAGCTAGATTTGAAAGACTTGGTTTCACAGTGGACCAATGTGTCCCACTTGCCCCCCTATCTAATCTAAGTCATTCTATCTTCCAGAAAAATATGCATGAAATATTAATGTAACACAGCGAAATTTGATTTGCATGTTGTAGACAATTCCATGTCACTGAAAACTTATTTAATCTACCTGCATGTTTTTTTTATTAACTTTTACTTATCTATTTGAGAGCAACAGACAGAGAGAGAAAGAGGCAGAGAGAAAGAGAATGGGCGCCAGTTTGCAAACGAACTCCAGACGTGTGCGCTCCCTTGTGCTTCTGGCTAACGTGGGTCCTGGGGAGTTGAACCTTGAACGGGGGTCCTTAGGCTTCACAGACAAGTGCTTAACTGCTAAGCCATCTCTCCAGCCCTGCCTGCATGTTTTTTATGGTCCTAAAATGAAGGAAGACATAAGGATGACAGTGGGCAAAAGAGTATATTAACTGCCTTAGATCTATGACCCTCTTATCTAATCATCTGTGGGAGAATGTAAGTTGCAGGATAGCTATAATTGAAAGGCAATTTTAGGGCTGGAGAGATTGCTTAGTGGTTAAGGTACTTGTCTGCAAGGCAAAGGACCCAGGTTTGATTCCCCAGGACCCATGTAAGCCAGATACACAAGGTGGCACATGCACTTGGAGTTTGTTTGCAGTGGTTGGAGGTCCTGAAATGCCCATTCTCTCTCTCTCTCTCTCATAAATAAAAATAAATAAATATTTGTTTAAAAGGGTAATTTTTAAATCTTCTTTTTGAAATATTTTTATATTTGTTCATGATATACATAAACCACCAATTTTATCAATTCCACAAAGAAAATCCCAGAAGTATAAATGTAATTTATGGTTATTCTACTGGAAGGTGCCATGATTACCTTTTAAAAACAGTTTACCTAAATGCAAATTATGCCTCTATCAAGATGTAATTTAAGATTACATAGTTATTTCTTCTTATCTCCACTCTTCCAAGGAGCTATCATTATCCTGAATTTGGTTCTATTAATAATTTGATACTTATAACTAAATAATATGGACTATTAATCTGTATATTATATGTGATTCTCAAGTAGAATAATTATCTTTGGAATGTTACCAGTCATTTTTATCTATTTAATGTTTTATACAAAGTTATTTTTCATTTTTGTCTGCAAATTGTAATATCTAAATTTAATGATATTCCTTAGCTTAGCTTCCATTTACATTTGCTTTGTGTACTTTCTTTCTCTTGTTTCTTTTACTGCTGTGTAATTTTGAATTCTGAGCTTCAACCCAGGGAGCCTTTACATAAGGACAGCCTATTTTGTTGATTACCTTCTTCCAAAAAGGGAGCATTTCTCTCTGCCAGTTGATCAAACTGTTTTAATTCCATGGCATGGTGAGCAATGGATTATGTAGGCTAAAAAAAAAAAAAAAAGAACTCAAAATATCAATGGGGAAAGAGATACTGTTATGACATCCCAGGTTAAAATGCTTAAATGTTCTTCCCAAAATCCAAACCTCCAGAGAATATTTTTCCCCATTGGTCTTTGACTGGACCTTGGTTTTAATCCAACTCTTCCTTTCACTGAAGATGCACACTTTGTCCTCACCTTCCATCTTTACCTGGAAACCTTTGCTTGCTGTTTAATCTTTGCTACAATTTAGGGACTTATTTCCTTCCCATTTCCCATCTTGTGAATGTTCAAGTCTTTTGGATACTGAGAAAGGAAAATAATGTCCCCAATTAGCAGTGGTTTCAAACTTATTTTATTGCATTCTTCATTTTTCTATGCCCTTCTGAGATGTCACATAGCTTCCATTAGAGCTCATCTATGTAGTTAAATACAATAGTCATTGAATTCTTCCTTTGTGTCATCCTTCCATATCTTGGGGACAAAGTAGCCATGCAAGCTCTTTTTACTATTCAATTTTGTCCAGTGTGAGCTTATGTTCTTCTAATGAGAGAAATAAACAACATATTAAATGTGTATATGTTTTGCCCAGAATTTACTGTACAATGCACATATGGAAACATGACATTGTCCAGTAGCTGTCAGTGCTCAGAAGAAAGCCAAAACATTGTATTGGGTCAGTGTGCTATGGCTATTTTATGCATGGTGGTCAGCATATCTTCTTAAAGGAGGAGACATTGATTCAATATTAAACATAGTGAGGGAGCTAAGTAGATGGAGATGTAAAGGTCAAGGGTTCCTAGTAGAGGCAAAATTAAGTACAAATATTTTATTAAGAGAATTTAGATGTTTTGTGGAGTTAAAGAATACATTAGAACATAAATTAATTTTCTTAACTTGGAATTTTTAGAACACTAGATGAGGAGCTATAGATATGATAATTAGTTAATTTGTACTCAATTTCTTTACTTAAATTGAGAAATATTGATTATATCATATATTAGTTATTTTATGAGGCCAGTCTGGATTTGGGAACAGAGCTGGTCACACTGTGTTCACAATGAGAAAGCAGAAAGGGAACAGGAAGTGGAATGGGGCAATATAACATTAAGGCCTACCCTCAGTGAGTCACTTTCACCAGCAAGGCTCCCCCTCCCAAAGGCTTCACCTCCTACAACCTACCCAAATAGCATCACAAGCTGGGAACCAAGTGTTAAAACACATGAGCCTATGGCTGGGAGGAGTATTCAACATTCATATCACAATAGCAGATAATCAAAGAGAATGAAATCAGTGTGTCAAGAGATAATTGTATTGCCATGTTCCCCACTACAGCATTCACAATAGTTAAGATATGGAATCATCCTAGGTACCTACCCACAGATAAATGAAGAAAGAAAACCATGATGGGATATTACTTACCTGGTAAAAGTAAATCCTTTCATTCACAGCCATGTATATGTATATGTGTATGTATATATATACACACACACACACACACACACACACACACACATATATATATATGTATGTATATGTATGAATCTAGAGGACATTATGCTAAGTAAAATATCTACACACACAGTGAGATAAATACTGCATGATTACACTAATAAATACAAGCTAAAGAATTCACTTAGAAACACTAAATGGAATGAGTGGAATGGTGGTTGTCAGAAAGCAGAGGGAAATGGAAAGATGGTATGAAGTTTTATGCAAGATAAATAAGTTTTGGAGATATGTTGTACAACATGGTGATTATAGTTAAGGATATTGTACAGTATACTTGGCATTTGCTTTGAAAATGGATCTTAAGTTTGCTCAATACATTCTTAAGAAGTGGTAACGATGTGAGGTGAGGCATTGCTTAATTAGCTTGATTGTGTCAATTGTTTTACTAATAAAAGTACAACAAATTTTCATGTTGTGCATCATAAATATAAATGATAATTTGTCAGTTATATATTACTAAACTTGGAAAAAGCAAAACTTGAAACTCTTGATAACAAACATCAAATATTTTTAAAATCACTTTATATAAAATATACAGATTTCCACAAACATTATTGATGAATTTTAGCATCATATTCACTAATATTGTTCAAATCATTCACAAGGCTCAGGGCTCTTTTAAAATGTTTTATTTATTTATTTATTTTGGAGGCAAAACCAACAGACTGGACTTTTTTTAATACGAGAGAGAGAGAGGAAGAGAGAGAGAGAAGGAAGTGGGAGAGAGTTGACATACCAGAGCCTCCAGGTACTGCAAGCAAACTCCAGAGGTGTGAACACTCTGTGTGCATGTGTGAGTGGGAACACTTGTGTCACTTAGTGCATCAGGCTTACATGGGACCTGGAGAGTTCAACATGAGTCCTTAGGCCTCACAGGAAAATACTTTAACTGCTAAGCCATATCTCCAGCCCTTAAGACACTTTTAGTGAGAAACTTAATACATGATCACAAATATAAAGTGTGAGTGTGATGAAAACTGAAAACAAATGCAAGCTTCCAGTTAATATAGTTAAGATCCAGATTTAATTTTCTTTCTTTAATCACTAATATTTGCAAAATATGAAACAATTTTCATGTATTAGAAAAAACAGCATAGTACAACAGTCTCAAAATTACTAATAAATAAGGCAAACCTTACACTTTCTCAGAATAAAATTTTAAAAAATCTAGAGAGTATTTTCAGGCCAGTGCATAAGGTGAGTAACAATCAGATTCTAGATTTAACAAAACATACTAAAGGGCCTTGGGTTCAGAGAGGAGAGTTGAAAGAGACTTACATTGAGAGAAAGCACAGAAAGCCTATCCTCTTTGAATCTTCATCTGAGTCTTTATCAGCACAAGCAACAGGAAACAAAAAAAAAAAAAGAAAGAAAGAAAAAGTTGAAAGAAGCAGGTGCAAAAGTCTCTGGAGCTTATTTGAAGCCAGGTTTACAAAGCATTTTTATCATGAAGGCTATCAGATGGACTGATCTGACAGGTTTTGGTTCAATCAACAGGGAAGATTTAACCAAAGCCTTTCTGGTTCTGTTTAATAAAGCTCAAAAGCAAATTTGAAAAAGACAATCAAATTTCAAGGGGAAAATGAATAAAATATCATAAAGACATATAATAATCAAACTGCTGAGAAAGACTAATAAAGAAAAATCTTAAAAGTAGACAGGAAAGGGGCAAAACAATAATACACCCTCACCATATTAAGTCAATAAAGTGGTCACTGCTCAAGCTGAAATACCTGAGTTTGATAACCAGACCCACTGTATAAAGTCTAAAGCTGTTTGGGTTTCTGTAATCCCTGCACACTGATGCTGAAGGCAAGACAGGACAATTCCCCAGAAGCTGGAGGCTAGCACAGTAAAGAGTGCCAGAGTGAAAATCCAGAGTAAAGGAATGAAAAGGTAACAAAAGTGAAACTATGTAATATAATGTTTATTATATTCTAAATGACTTTAGTGAATAATTAAATGTTTAAACAAAATTAAGTGTCTTATGCTAATTATAACATGTAGAAATATACTATATGAATATAGCACCAATATCCGAGGAATGATGTAAATTGTACTATTTTATATAAATGAACAGGAACAATACTGCACAAGTGCATACTATTATAAATTAGTTATATTAGATACTTTAAATAATTACAATTTTATATTGTTGACAGAAAGGCACATGAATGGACCACATCATTAGTCATCTTACATTCAAGTTAAAACAACAATGAAATACCACTACAAATGTACTTGAATAGCTAATTTTAAAAACTTGACAATATTAATTGTAGAAAAATTATGGGGTAATTAGTACTCTCCTATATTGTGTGTGAGTTTTTAGACTGGGTCTCACACTAAAGCCCAAGCTGTTGTAAAACTCACTCACCTTTAACTTGAGGTGGTCCTCCTACTTCACCTCCTTAAGTTCTGAATCTACAGATGCGCATCACCATGCCAGAAGCAAGTAAAGTTCCTATATTTTGCTGTGTTTTAACCATTTAGAAAATAATTTAGCGGTTTCTTACAGAGTTAAACATATACTTGCCACATGTCTCTCAAAATTGCATAGTCAGGTGGATACATAAATCACAGCTTTATTAATACTTCTCAAAAATCTGGAATAGTGTAAATGTTTCCCAACTTATGAGTGGATAAATATGATAGTGTTGCTTTTATATTGCTGGGCCAAAATACCCCACCATAAGTAGCTGATGGGAGCAAAGGTTTTATTTCTACTTACATTCTTGAGTAGGTAGAGCAGATGCAGGACATCGCATCATCTGGGTGGAAGTAGTTTCAATATTGGGCTTGGGGTTGGTCTAATAAGCCCCAAGGTCATACCCCCAGCCAGGCATCACCTCCCAAACTGCCACCAACTTGGAATCAAATATGAGGTTTAATCATACACACATGAAGCTATTGGGGACACTTTATATTCAAACTACCACATGTAGGAAATAATCATGCAATGAAAAACTCCTCAAAACTATCACTGAAGAACATACATAAATGTTAAAGCATGCAGTAATTAAAAAATCCAGACCCCAAAATTGCCCAAATCTATATAATGAATGAATGCATTTTATAACCACCTTGTAATGATGCAAAAAAGTACACAGCAGGAGACTGATGAATGTTTGTCAAGGACTGAGAGTGGGAAAGGCAATTAAAAAAAAAAAAAAAAAACAGCAGCAGCAGAAAATGAGCCCAAGATTCCCAGTATGCAATCTATACTTGCTTGCTTGCTATCCAAGCCCCTATGCTCTGAGCAATGATCCTATGATGATATGCATTTAAGGCTAAGGCTAATAATTAAAGAGGAAGAGATGAAAGTGATAATTTTAGTGTTTCATATTCTATAAAAGAACTTTTTTATACTCAGTTGTTTCTCCAAGTGAGTATTGTTTCTCCAATACTGCTACTCTAGTCAAACCTGCAATTTCCGCAGCACGTGGGAACTAGTATAAGGTACAAACTCTCAGATTCCCTTCATCTCCAGGTTTCCTGGATTCAGGAAGTCTTTCCTTTGAGGCATATTCAGTAATGTGTTTTAACAGGCTCTCCTGATGTGCACTAAAGTTTGAAACCTACTTATTTACATTAACTCATTAGTCAATGTTATTTCAAACAATAAATACATGTGAATTGTGCTACTCTCAACTAATTATTCATCTGTAAAACCCCTCATGAAATGCCAATGCTGGAATCTACTATTCATCCCTGATTCTCTGCAAGCCATTGCTTACAACTTTATTAAACACACATTTCCTTTCACCTTCTATTATATTTCATTGCTGACATGTCTATAACCTTCGCTGGAATGCCAGTTCCATGGGGGATAGATTCTCATATTTCAAGATCTATAAAGCTCACAGCCAGTATAATCTGAGAAAGGGCAAGTCTACCTGTCCATGAAGGTTAAAATAATTGGGAAGTATCAGTTTCTAAGGTACATAAAGTTCTGTTCTTGATTCATGTTAATCATTTATATTTAGTAGTCATCATCTTTTCACAATCATCAAAATGAGGGTGGAGCATGGGAAGCATGAAAATATTGCTCTGAGATATCCTACTGTGGGAAGTATAACAGAGTGATGACCCTGGCTGCTGAGTTCGATGTTCATCACTGCACTTTTTCACAGGCTCCTCCTAGCCAATGATAATGTGCAACAGGGTATGAAACCGAGACATTCCTGCAAGAAGCAGAACTTCTTTAAAGAATTGTAATAGGTCAAAGACTCTTCAATGCCCTTGCTGGAACTTTCTTAAAATTATATTCTAGCTTAAATTTTTTTTAAGCTATCCTTTTTTCCTTTCATTTCTCCTCAGGATAGTTGAAATTACATAGAGCTCTGATGTTCCATTCCACTTTCCCTGACATCTATTTTCCCAAACAAATCTCTGTTTTATTTTATCCTTTCTGGGTTTCTGCTGCTCAGAGTATCTGATAATATGAAGGATGGTATCTACTTTTAGTTCATAAATAATTGTGTTTTCCTAACTAATTATTTTAACTCATGGAAAATAATCCCTGAATGAATGACAATTTCTTCCTAGCAGACAGTTACAAGCACAAATATGACTCTACTTTATGAACTAATCACTTTAATGGGAGCTCACTTTTAACATAATATACATTATTTTAAATCTATATTTTTAGAATTTCTGAAAACCAAATAGAGTAAAACTAATCCAAATAATGATAAGTGTAATGGGCTGGTGAAGTCTGGGCTGCTCTATTGAGCCAGTTCCATAGGCTGTGTACTCCTTGGCTTTAGGGGAAGGCTCAATATGAGTGGGAGTCCTCTGAAATTTTGTGTGTTGCTCCTGGCTGGCATGTGCTCAAAGATAAAAATAATGTGACAAAAGCAAGATAATGACTAAGGAGAGAACTACCCCATCATACCTCAAAAGGGCCCCAGCTGAAACTAAGAATAATTGGTGAAACAAGCAAGGGTGCTGTTTCCTTTGTGAACCAGGTACCAGCACAAGGGTGAAGGAGATCAATACAGAAAACAATCAACTCCTACAAATCAGATATCCAGAGACCCAGAGGCCCCAACACCTCATCACTGAAACACACCAAAAATGATCCCAACTTGGCTCAAGGAAATTTTGCGGAAGAAGGGGCAGAAAGAATGTCAGAGCCACTCTTTGGGTCATGATATGCAGAGACATTTCTCCTACCCATAACTGTAGGCTAACACACAATGCATGACCCATATACCTCAACAAGGAGGGGCCAAGGGGAGGGGTTAGGTCACAGATGAGCCTAATAAAGGCACCAACTTGACTGTATTCACTGAGTACAAAACTAATTAATAAAAAAAGATAATGACATGATAAAATCCAGCTAAGTAGGCAATTTGATTGAATAACAGTGTAGAGGGAGGCAGTAGTGGCCCTATCACAAAATAAGTAATAGAGCTCAACATGGTGGTGCACAGCTTGAATTTAAACACTAGGGAGGCTAAAGTGGAGCTATTGATAAAAACCAGAGAGCAGCATGGGCTACAAACTGAATTCAAAACCAGACTGTACTACATAGTAAGACACTGTCTTAAAATACAAAAGAAGAAAAAAGAAAGAGAAAGAAGGAAGACAGGAAGGAGAAATGAATGAAAGATAGACATAGGAGCACTATTCTTAAATTTGATCTAATAAGGTCTTTAAATTCCTGGAAAAGATGCCTCATGATAGATTATTTCAGAAACCTAGAATACTAGTATTGGTAAATAAGCAGCACATAAACTTGAATCAAGCTGGTTTAAACCACACAATTAATGTAGTCAAGCTGTGTAAATAGTATTGTTTAAGAGATAGGCTTTGGGTGAAGCACTATATTTTGGTAGGGGGAAAGGTGATTGGTATATTCCTGAGTCCTTCTATGACAATAAAGAAAATACCACATGATTCTTCTGTGTGTCAACTTAATCAAGTGTTAATAGTGTCTATTTTAAAGGATTGGTTTTAAAGTAAACACCATTTTAAGTGCAGTGAGTAGCAAAATCCCTACTACTGAGGCATGTCAAATATCAACACAGCAATTTAAGCATAATAGTTTAAAATTATTATACCAGTTTTTTGGGCAGATATTAGGAAGTAATCACTAGACATGTTGGCAGACTCATTAGAAAGATATCTCAGTTCATTCTGTCATTTTGAATATGTAGTGTATTTTATTTAACATTTCGTATTGTACCAAATCAAGCGGATGACTGACAACAATTATCTGTCATCACCTATCTCATGATTTGGTCAGGATTTAAAGTAATTAAAAATCACTGTTCAAAAGCAACAATAAAACCATGCAACGAGCAGCACTTAAAGAACCAGAGTGACAGTAACAAAATCCTAATGCCAGTATTCTGGTATACTACTAATAAGAACTAAAATATAATGAGTGGTTTTTATAGCTCTGGATAGATATTAACATATTCACCCTTACAAAAATCCATGAAGTACATGACATTGTTTTATACAGTTAAGGAATTGAAAATACAAAGATATTAAATGAATTTCCCAAAGAGACACAACTAGTAATAAACAGAAGAAACCAACACCAGAGATTTAATTTCAAATCATGATCTCCTAAGGACAAGGGTATAGTGCCCCACTGATGCACAGCGATCACTTGGCAGAGGTGATAAACTCAAAAGAAGGACAGATAGGACTATGGCAGGCAAAAATGCATGAAGAACATTTCGGGGGGGTATAGCCTATATTTAGACTCCATACAAACAATCACTCTTCTAACAGCTCACCTCAGTTATGAATAAGCCAGAGGTAGGTTGACTTGAAGGGGAATTATACCTCTAATCCAAATGGGAGATAATGAGGAACCAGGGTAGACCAATGCTAGCTGGAACACAATGCATATTACATGCTAAATTCTACAGAAACAAAACTGAATTAGGCATTGCCTTGTCCTCAAAGGTTTATATTCATGTAGGTAAAGAGAAATGGCATACCAGAGACACCAAATTTTGATAGGAATGCCAATTTTAAAATGGTCATTAAGATAAGAGCAAAAATTGACCTTCACATGTTGAGAAAAAAATGCTAATTTTAGCATTGATAAATATAGAATTATTTTAAGGCTAAAGTATAATTTCCATGACTATACAATCAAAAGTAACCAGCTTGGAAACAGTTGCCAGGAAAATCCCACTGTTTATTATGGGCACAAAGTTAAATTTTTTCAGCAAAATAATTCTTTTAAGGAAGGAAGGATGAAATGGTGATGTGTACACTCAAGCAGACTAAAAACAGCACATTTTCTTCCCACAGGTGTCACGGGTGGTCAAGTGTTTAGAGAATACTATGCCTGCCTTTGGGACTTGGAAATCGATATTAGCAACTTGGAAAGAGTACAGATTGTGATAAAAGGCTTAGGAAATAGGTAGATGGAGCAAAAGCTAAAGGCATTCTGAGCTACACTGACCCATACCAGCATTCCAAGAGCAGTCTTACATCCAGGAAAGCTCTATTGGCTTACAATTTTAAAGATCCAACTAGTTCAACTGGAAATTTTTGTGAAAATATATTCTTCTTTTATGATTTAAAATTTCCTGGAAAATTAAATACTATATGCATTTTAATGAAATGCTGTAACTATTAAAATTAGAGATGGAAAGGTTTGGGCATAAGGAAAATTAGATTTTTCTATCACATAATTATTTCAGCCCAATTGCACACATCTAGGATTTTATATCATATTAAAATACTTTGAAACAAATTAGCATTTGCTAAAGAAACTTTATGACACTTTATTTAAAAAATTCCACTATAGCAACTTGCAGGTTATATGAATAACTTAATAAATTTACTCACAAAATTAATACATCATGCTACATATATATGCACTTAAATTTCTAAATTAAACATAGATAAATTTATGGTCTTGATTAATAAACATGGGCTAATATATTTACCATATTTTATAAAGTGTTTATTGTGTGTTAGGTAACCTTCAAGGAGTTTGGGATATATCAGCAAACAAAAAAAGACAAAATTTGTCGCCTTCCTAGCATTGACATCCTATTTGTCGAAGACAGACATTGTAAAATGAACAAGTCAGGTCAGGCCTTGAGGCACAGGCCTGCAACCCAAGTAAAGCTTAAGCAGGAGGGCCCCAAGTTTAGGGTATGCCTGGACTACCAAATGAGTAAAGTTAGCATGGACAACTTACTGAGAATTTGTCTCAATTAAAAAAAAAATATTAAAAACAAGCTGAGCATATAGTTCAGCGGCAGAGTGCTTGCTGTCATGCCTAATGCTCTAGATTCACCCTCAGTGTGGAAGAAAAATTTAAATAAATGGAATAAAAACATATATAAGTTAATCACCTAATATGTTGAAACTGATAATATTACAATAAAAAGATAAAAGAATAAGGTATGCTCTCATACTCCAGTAATCTCCACACTCAGTAGGCTGAGTCAACAAAATCTTAAGTTCAAAGCTTTCCTGATGGCTTAATGAGTTCTAGCACAAACAGAACCAGATAGGGCTATCAGAAGGACTTGGGTCTACTGTAGACAGGGTGCAGTCTGAGAGTGGTCAAAGTGTGAATATGAGGAAATGAAATAGTCAGATGATTTAAAGGCAGGGAAGAAGACAAATAAAGCTTGTATTAGCCTGGTGTAACGATGTTCTGGGTAGAGAAGTCAGTTCATACACATTAAGAAAAGGGAAATTGACCCTTGGGGGCATCTTGGCACACACCTTTAATCCCAGCACTCTGGAGGCAGAGGTACAAGGATTAGTGTGAGCTTGAGGCCAGCCTGGTACTACAAAATGAATTCTAGGACAGCCTGGGCTAGAAAGAGACCCTACCTCAAAAAACAAACAACAAAACAACAAAGAAATAGAAGCTTGCTGAATTGGGGCATATGTACTCTGAACGACCTTGAATGCCATGGTAAACTTTGAGTTAATCGAAAAAACAAACCCTTTAATTACTAGTGTTGAACAGAGTAAAGATAAAATATGAGTTCTGTTTCAAAAGGCTCATAGAGGGATTTTGACATTAGCAAAATGGTACAGCAAGACTGTTCTACCCTGACACAATGCACAGGCCATTGCAATAGTGGCACACAGCCTCAGTGGATAGCCAATAGCTTTCTGATTGGCTAACAGATATGCTCTGTGTAAGGAACCCATATTTGGAATTGGGAACCAGATCAGAATCCTATGGAGACAAAGATTATGTTCTCCAGTGTCAAGCTCTCACTAGTCCTTAGCTAAAAGAGGGGTCACATGTATAAAATTCTCCCTAAATTAATAATGGTTATCCCATTTAAACTATGCTGACTGCACTCTCCATTACAGCATCTGTTCTTCTTTTACAGAAGGTAGTGAAACCCAAAAAGAGAAGCTACCCCTTGTACTTCACATCTGAATCAGCAGAGGAATTGGGGATAGGAGCAAGAGTGCTGCTTCCATGTTGTTCCTGATAATAAGCACAAGGTTGTAGGAGACAGACACTAAGGACACTCAACACCTACCAAAGCAGATATCCAGTGGCTCCTAAGAGCTCATCACTGAAGTAGACTTAAAACTCACCCACCGTGGCTCAGGGAATTTTTTGGAAGAGAGGGCAGAAAGATTGTAAGAGCCACAGGTTGGGATATCATGCCCAGAGGCATTCCCTCCCCCACCATAATGACAAACTGCTGCTCCAATAATGCATAACCCACAACCCCATGGGAATACTTGCAACCCCACTGAGGACTGTCCCCAACAGAATGGGGTCAGGGATGAGGGAAAAGAGGATATCAACACATGACGTATCAATATGAAATAAACATAACAAAAAGACTGTTCTCTCTGCAGAAACCTCAATGTGAAGCAGTATCCACTCAAAGATGCCTTTACCAAAGCTTAGGAAACCAAGATTATAGCATGGAAATAAAAAGAGGTATGTAAAAGATAGAAAACAGTCTTATACTGTTTGTATTACCCTACCATAACACCAGGAAGCACAAGTACAAGGACAGTGCAGCGAGAACAGAAGTTTGCCTTGAACTGCAACACTAGATTTGCCCTCTTGAGGAACTGAGACAACTCAATAGAAAGAAAACTGATTTTAAAATATGTAAACTACCCAGTTATTTCTCAAATACCGATATAAACATTAGGTAACAAGTCAATGAGAAGATATCCAACTTTGCAGGCCAGTAGATAGCCATATGAGATTTTCGAAGAACTGAGTGAGAACACTGCCAACTAAGACCATGGCACCAACAAAGCTGTCTGTCAGAAATATGAGAGATTAACAACTTTCCAAAACAAAATTCAAGGGAGTTCACTACTACTAGGCTATCATATGAGAAACACAGAGGGGGTTCTTTAGGATTAGTTACATTATATTATCTGAAAGTATAAAACTCACAGGTAAAAGTAAGAACATAGCTAATTTCAAAATATTATAACATAATGATAGCATGTAAATTATGTATATCTTTAGAAAAATGTTGTAAGCAAAACTTTTAAAATAAGTTGATAATGTATACAAAATTTAAAATATTTAAAATATGGTACCATAAATCTGAAAATGTAATGTCAGTAAAAGTTTATATTTTTGAAGATCCCAGATATTTTCTCTATTTATTTTTAAACTAAATTTAAAATTTATATGTTTATCTATTAAATAAAAATTTCATATTATCTGAATATGAAGTGATATACATGATACATAAAAATTACAAATGAATTCAAGCCATACATTTCATAAAACAAGCTATAACATACATTACAACATATAATTATTATATAATAATATTATATTATATAATTATATATTTTATATATATTATATAATATATTATATAATATATAATAACATTCAAAGTTTTTAATGTATCTTATTTACACAAATTGAAAAGATGAGAAATAATAAAAGTTTCCCATTACTTTGCCACATGGTGATGAATATTTGAAAACAGCCTGATCATGATATAGTTCCCTCTGCCCAGCTTAGACTTTTCTAAGGGTCAGGGGAAAAGTTTATATTTTTACATGCAAATTCAAGTAGTTATCATTTTAATATAAACTGTTATGTTTGTATGAGGATTTTTGTAAACTTCTTAGTAACCACACAGCAATAAACTAAGGTACCAATACATAAGCGGTAAACAGTCAAAACATATAGGTAGATAAAATGTATAAAAAGAATGTATAAAGGAAGGGGTAAATGTACTGAATGACAAGAATACTATTAAAACATTGTTAGGGCTGGAGAAATGCCTTAGGGGTTAAGACACTTGCTTGCAAAACCAAAGAATCCAATACCTATGTAAAGCCAGATGCACAAAGTAGCACAAGTGTCTAGAGTGTGTTTGCAACAGATAGAGGCCCTGGTGTGCCCATTTTCTCTGTCTAACTTCCTCTTTCTCTCTCTCTCTCTCTCAATCTCTCCCTCAAATAAATAAATAAATATAAATATCTAAAAACAAACAAATAAATAAATATTAAAAAACATTATTTGTCAATAATGACTTTGATTGAAAATAGAATAAGTACTTTAGTCAAAGGACAAAGTTTCTGAATGATTTTTTTAATGCTGTAAGAAGAGAAAAAGGAAGGTAATTTTATAATCGTGAAATTAAATAACCATGCAGATAGACCAACTTGCAAACATATGTGCAACCAAATATGAAGCACCTCAGTATATAAAACAAATATTCATAAATTGAAAAACATGTTGACTGTAGTACAGCAGCTTCAGGGATTTCAAAACTGGACAGCTCATATGGACAGAAAATCAATAAGGAAATATCAGACTACTACCACAATAACACTATAAAACAGATGGACCGAACAAGCAGAAGAGTCCATTTAACAAGAGCACCCACAAAACAATATCTCTGCTATATCATATATCAGATGAGAAAACAAGTCCCAACAAGCTTGGGAATATTAAATTAATATCGAGTATATTTTCCAACTACAGTGGCATGAAACTAGATAACAATTATAGGAGAGATTTAAAAAATTCGCAAGCATAAGGAAAAATCATTCTCTTAAACAATTAATGGTTCAAATCAATAAAGAAATGAAGTGGGGGACTAAAATATTCATTGAGACTAACTAAAATAGAAAAACATAATTCCAATACTTATCTGATACAGTAAAAGCAGATCCAAGTAGAAGGTATATCCAATGAAATGTATATCACAGAGGAGGAAGACCCATAAATAAACACACTCATGTCTCATCTAAAGGAATGGGAAATAGAACAAAATACATCAATGCTAGTAGAAGGAAAGAGATAAAATAACACAGAGAAGAAATAAATGAATTATATAACACACTACTATAGACAATAGTCAGTCTTTTAGTGTCTTGCACATTAAAACTCCAGAAATTATCCTTTATATTTAATTGTAACTTAATACCTATTGGTCAACCTTTCTTCCCAACTTCCAGCCTTTAAGGATCATTATCCTACCTTCTGCTCCTAGGAGATAATCTTTGTTTCCTTTCACATGTGAGGAAAATCAAATGGTATCTATTTTTGCTTTGCTAATTTTACTTACCATAATGAAAGGTAAATGGTAATAAGTTTGATATTATCATTATATATTGTCTATGTTTATCAAAATATCATAGAATTAAAGGAAAAAAGAGAAGTGATAGAATACATGACAGCTATAAGTTTCTGAGAAGAGGACTAGCTGGAGCAAAATAGAAGGATGGAGAAGGGAAATGGGGGAGGATGAACAACAAAACAATGTATATATAGATGCCATAATTAAATTCACTGATTGACAAGTAAAATACAAAATAATTTGAAATATCACATAGTATTCTATATTTGGGGTCTTGTGTGTGTGTCTATTTGAAATTAAATTGGAATAGATACTTGAAAGCAGCCAAAGATCAAGTACTGATACAGAAATACAAATAAGCATAGACACATATTAACAATTATATTTCAACAAATTAAAAAACAGAAAAAAGTTCTATACATATATAAATGATGAAAACTGAATCACTATAAAATCTGACAAAAAATAATGAGTAAAGAGTAAAGACACTGAGTAGGAACTAAAAATCCTTCCACCACAGAAAAGCCCAGGAGCTGATAATTTCATTGTTGTATTTCACCAAACATTTTCACATATCTATTCCAAAAACATTGTAGAACACAGGATACTTTGAAACCCTTTTTATGAGGTCGATGTGATCTTACAATTGAAACGAGTCAAGGGCAGTACAAAAAGAAAATTGCAGTACAGTCTCCCTGATGAGCACAGATGCAAATGTACTTGAGAAAATACTAACAGAGTTCAACATCACTTTAGGAAGATCATTCCCCAAGATCAAGTGGGATTTGTACTAATGTAGCAAGGATGCATCAACATACTGAAAACTATAAAGTTAACATGACACTCTAAATGTCTTTCTTCAATTTTGAAATTTAACCCTTAACTGTGACATTGAAACTTTCAGACTTGAATAGGCCATGAGGGTGTCACTATAGTAAATTAAATTAATGCCTCTTATAATAGAGATACTACACAGTGACCGTTCTCATTCTTGCAATCAAAGGTAGAATAATAAGATGGCCATCTGCAAAACAGAAAGCAGGCCCTCATCAGACATGCAATTTGGGACCACCTTAATTTTGAACATGCAAGCCTCCAGAACTCCGAAGAAAGAAATTCTATTGTTTGTACTTCACTCAGTTTATGGTACTCTGTCATAGTAGACTTAATTGACTAAGGTAGATGCATATCAGTTGATCATGATATACAATCTTTTCAGTGTACAAGTCAAGTTATTTTGTCAACATTTTTGAAGATTTACAAATCTGTGATAACCAAGATATTGGATTATAATTTTATAAACTTGTAGTAATTTAATCCTGGTTTTCTTTAATTATTTTGGAAATTTACTTTACCCCTGTATTTGTGTGTGTGTGTGCGCATGCACATGTGCATTTGTGTATATATTGAACACTGAACCTATGGCCTTGTACATGTTGAAGAAAATAAGAGCTGTACCTCTGAGTTACATCCACAGTTTGGAAAGTATCCATATACCTTCCAGTTTTTCAAAGCATTTTAAAGAAATTAGAATTAATTCTTCCTTAAATTCTTGGCAGAAATCACTAGTAAAATTTTTTGGCCCTGGGTTTTTCTTTATTATATTTTTGATTCATTATTCAAGATCCATATTTATTATTAGTTATGCACACTTTTCTTCAGAATTCTGTCATAATGTGTTGTATATATCTAGAAATAACTCCAGAATCTAAATTGGAAAGTAAAAGTAAATTATTTGTTCTCTATGATCTCATATGAATCTCTTAAGACTCCACAAAATTTAGTAAGTTGATAAAATTCTCAAAGTACAAATCAACATAGAAAAAACAGTTGTATTTTTGAAACAGTAGCAAAATGAAATTAAGGACTGGAAAGATATCTTAGCAGTTAAGGCACTTGCCTGTGAAGTCTAAGGACCCATATTCAACTCTCCAGATCCCATGTAAGCCAAGCATACAAAGGTGAGGCAAGCACAAGGTTGCACATGCCCACTAGGTGGCACAAGCGTCTGGAGTTCAATTTCAGGGGCAGAGAACCTGAAATGCCAATTTTCTCTTTCTCTCACTCTCTTTCTCCCTCTCACTAAAAAATAAAATAGATTAAAATAAAAGAAATGAAGAAAGCCCTCTCTTACTATTGTATCTAAAATAAGAGATATTGGTCATTTTCCCCCAGTCGCCCATATAGCACCTTCTGGCACTAGATGCACTAACTGTCTGGGGACTGACTCTCTTCCAGCTTCCAGCCATGTCACTCCATGTTACATGTCAACTGCATATGGTGTCTTCAGCAGTAGGGTCTTACCACTAACCTTTGGTGGGTCATCAAGTACTCTGACAGAAATCTGTCTGTCTTTTAGGAAACCTTGTAGGTTTTTCTGATTAGAAGCTCATTGTGGGTGATATCCCCATGCTGGTACTGGGAGTTACAGGTCAGTGCCCACTAAGAAAATGAGGAAAAAGATAACTAATATACAAGAGTTAGAGAGGAGAGAGAGAGAGAGAGAAGTTGTAAAAGATTAAGGTCAGTCTTCATTGTACCCTTTCCAGTGCCTTGTGACTCAGGTGTTCCCTCTAAGGGCCTGGTGAAGGTTCAACCATATGGTCTGCCTTTTAGAATGTAGAATTTTATGGTACCATTGCTGTTTGCATCTAGATTTGTGTCACCCACTCTCTTGCCCTCCCCTCCCTCCCCACCCACCCTATTGTCTAGTCCTCAAGATGCTTGCTGGCTATGTTGGCATCTTGGGTAGATTCAGGTGAGATGCATAGTGAGACTATGCAGTGATTATCTTTCTGTGATTGGATAAGTTCACTGAGAATGATCTGTTTCAGGTTCAACCTTTTTTTTTTTTCAGATTTCCTTGGGTCATTTTTTCTTACTACTGTGTAAAATAAAATTCTCAGGAATAAACTAAAATGTTCAAATATGCTAAAAAGTACAAAATATTGAGGAAATGCAAGAAGGAACAAATGAATTTAAAAATCCCATTTTCATCTATTAAAATACTTATTCAAATGTCAATACTACCAAAACTATTGTACAAAGTCACTGTTGTTCCCATCAAAAAGCCACTGAAATATTCAATGAGTAACCCAAAAGGTCCTTAAATAAATGTGTAAATTCTAAAGACCCAGAACAAGTGAAGCAGTCTTGAGAAAGAATTCATAATGAGAAAATAATGCTAAAACTGAACATCTTCATGTCAAAAAGGTATGAAAGGACTTCCGGTTAAGATGGCGGCGTAGGTACCACGCCAAAACAGCCTGGGGGGGGAAGACCAAAAAAAACTCAGCAAAATACACACTTTTACTAAAAAGTGAGGTGTATAGGAAGTTGAGGCGGCAGCGGAGAAGTAGAAGAGTTCCAGAGCATCCAGAGCCTGCACAGGCGGGAACAGCGGCTCCGGGCCGCTCGGCTACCCGCCGCAACCGCGGAGCGGCAGAAAACCGCCGGACTCTCGGCTCGAGCCGCAGGACAAGCCAGGTGCGGGATTTTCCCCTCACACCGCGCTCTCCGCAACTCGGGAAACGTGAGGGGAGAGCGGCAGCGAGCAACGGAGGGAGGAGCAGACCGCGAAGTAAAAGCACACGTGGAGAAACGATACAACCAGAACAGCGCGGCTCCCTCCCCTCCCCTGCCGCCTGAACCCAGCTCCAGCGAACACAGCAGCGGCCCGGGACCCGGCCACGCCAACTTGGGCTGACGGCGGGACCCAAGCAGGAGCAGAATTTGGCAGCAACTTCAGCGGCTCCAGCACCGGTACCAGTGGCCCCAGCAGCAGCGGACCCAGGAGCGGCAGCGGTGACAGATCCCGCAGCAGCGGCTTCGGGGTGAGCAGCAGCGGTGGACACGGCAACGGCAGCTTCAGCAGCGGTGGGGGCTCCGGGGGTGGCGCCTACAACAGCTGCAGAGGCGGCAGCAGCGGCTCAGTTTGCCCCGTAGGAAAAGCAAGTGCCCAGCTCCAGAAATCAGAACAGCAGCCCGACGACCCAGGCAGCAACTTGACTGAGACCACAATCACCCAAGGTAACTGGGATTGCACCAGGGAAGGGTCTCACTTGGTCACAAGCTGACTTGGATACCTCAACAGACCAGAAATCTAAACCTCTTTGTTGATAGAGGATCTGGTCATTATAATAACTACTCTTGCATACATACTCGGGGCTGTTTTTGATGGAATGGGTACAGTGTTTAGCTAAATTTTAGAATCTACCAGTATATTATTCCACTCAGCCTGCTTGAATACTCCTATAGCAGGGAAACTCAACCCCTAAGAACATCTTTGTAGATACTCTGACAGTCTTAAGAGCCACACCTAATACCTTAAGGTCCTACCCTGAAAATATATTACACCAAATCAATTGATACAGCTAAGAATACACAGCTAGCTAGAAAATCCAAGCATTAACTTAATCCAAGATGCAAAAATATATACATTATAACACAAGAAACACTAAAAAGCAAGACGATATAAATCCACCTAAAAGTATTAATGCATCAGAAATGTCCTCCAGTGAGAAAGAGTTAGAGGAAATGCCTGAGAAAGAGTTCAAAAGAATAATTATAAATATGTTCAAAGAGGTCAAAGAACACATGAAAACAATCAAAGAAGAAATCAAAGAGGAAATCAAAGGAATCAAAGAAGAGGCAGGACACCAATTTAATGAAATAAAGAAGGCAATACAAGACATAAATAGAGAAATAGAAATAATAAAGAAAAACCAGTCAGAATTACTAGCAATGAAGAACACAGTTAATGAAATAAAAAACTCTGTAGAAAATCTCACCAGTAGGATGGATGAGGGAGAAGACAGAATATCTAAGCTACAAGATCAGGTGGCAGACCTAATGCAGTCCAACAAAGAGAAAGACAAACTTATAGAAAAGTATGAGTGGGAATTTCAAGATATTCGGGACACTATGAAAAGATCCAATATAAGAATTCAGGGCATAGTAGAAGGAGAAGAATTCCACTCCAGAGGCATAGTAGGCATCTTCAACAAAATCATAGAGGAAAATTTTCCCCAAATTGGGAAAGAGGTGCCAATACAGATACAGGAAGCCTTTAGAACCCCAGCCAGACAAAACCCAGAAAGAAACTCTCCTCGCCACATTATACTCAAACTTCCAAACACACAAACCAAAGAAAAAATATTGAAAGCAGTTAGAGAGAAAAATCAAGTTACCTACAAAAGCAAGCCCATCAGGATTACAGCAGATTATTCAACACAAACTTTTAAAGCTAGAAGGGCCTGGAGTGATATATTCCAAGTTCTGAAAGATAACAACTGTCAACCAAGGCTACTTTATCCTGCAAAGTTATCCATCCAAATAGATGGAGAAATAAAGACATTCCATGACAAAAGCAGGTTAAAGGAATATCTGAAGACAAAACCAGCTCTACAGAAAATACTTGATAGAATCCTCCATGCTGAACAAAAGGAAAAGCACACATATAAGGAACCTAGAAAAAACCAGCCATACTCAAATACCAGTTAACAGAAGAGAGCACAGGTAGAACAAGTAACACACACACACACAAATGGCAAACATAAATACACACCTTTCAATAATATCTCTTAATATCAACGGTCTCAATGCCCCAACGAAAAGACATAGATTTGCAGACTGGGTTAAAAAGCAGGATCCTACAATTTGTTGTCTTCAAGAAACTCACCTTTCTACAAAGGATAGACATTATCTTAGGGTGAAAGGTTGGAAGACAGTGTTTCAAGCAAATGGGCCTAGAAAACAAGCAGGGGTTGCTATCCTAATATCAGACAGGGTGGACTTTAGTCCGAAGTTAGTCAAAAAAGATAAGGAAGGTCACTTTATATTGATTAAGGGCACACTCAAACAGGAGGACATTACAATCCTAAACATATATGCACCTAACATGGGGGCTCCCAAATTCGTCAAACAAACACTATTAGAACTAAGGTCACAGATAACACCAAACACGGTGGTGGTGGGTGACTTTAACACCCCACTCTCATCAATTGACAGGTCATCCAGGGAAAGAATAAACAGAGAGGCATCTGGACTAAATGAGGTCATAGAAGATATGGACCTAACAGATATATACAGGACATTTCATCCAAAGGCTACAGAATATACATTCTTTTCAGCAGCACATGGAACATTCTCTAAAATAGACCATATATTAGGACACAAAGCAAATCTTAACAAATTCAGGAAAATTGAAATAATTCCTTGCATTCTATCTGACCACAATGGAATTAAACTACAAATCAGTAGCAAGAAAGGCTACAGAGCATACACAAAATCATGGAAGCTAAACAATACACTACTAAATGATGAGTGGGTCAATGAAGAAATCAAAAAGGAAATCAAAAAATTTATAGAGTCAAATGATAATGAGAACACAACATACCAAAATCTCTGGGACACAATGAAGGCAGTTCTAAGAGGTAAATTTATAGCCTTAAGTGCCTATATTAAGAAATTAGAAAGGTCGCAAGTAAACGACCTAATGCTTCGCCTTAAAGCCTTGGAAAAAGAAGAACAAGGCAAACCAAAAAGTAGTAGACGGGAAGAAATAATAAAGATTAGGGCAGAAATTAATGAAATAGAAACAAAAAGAACAATCCAAAGAATTAATGAAACAAAGAGTTGGTTCTTTGAAAGGATAAACAAGATTGATAAACCCTTAGCAAATCTGACCAAAAGAAAGAGAGAAGAGACACAAATTAATAAAATCAGAGATGAACAAGGTAACATCACAACAGATTCCAGAGAAATTCAAAAAATTATAGGGACATACTATAAAAGCATATACTCCACAAAGTATGAAAATCTGAAAGAAATGGATGATTTCCTTGATCTATATGACCTACCTAAATTAAATCAAAATGAGATTAATCACTTAAATAGACCTATAACAAACATGGAGATCCGAGCAGTTATCAATAATCTCCCAACTAAAAAAAGCCCAGGCCCGGATGGATTCACTGCTGAATTTTACCAGACTTTTAAGGAAGAGCTAACACCATTGCTTCTTAAGCTTTTCCAGGAAATAGAAAAAGAAGGAATCCTACCAAACTCCTTCTATGAGGCCAGCATCACCCTGATACCAAAACCAGGCAAAGATAGAACAAAAAAAGAAAATTACAGACCAATCTCCCTCATGAACATAGATGCAAAAATTCTCAACAAAATATTGGCAAACAGAATACAAGAGTATATCAAAAAGATCATTCACCCTGACCAAGTAGGCTTTATCCCAGAGATGCAGGGATGGTTCAACATACGCAAATCTATAAATGTAATACATTACATAAATTGGTTGAAGGACAAAAACCACATGATCATCTCATTAGATGCAGAGAAAGCATTTGACAAAATCCAACATCCCTTCATGATAAAAGTCCTACAGAGACTGGGAATAGAAGGAACATATCTCAATATAATAAAGGCTATTTATGACAAGCCTACAGCCAACATATTACTAAATGGGGAAAAACTGGAAGCTTTTCCACTAAAATCAGGAACAAGACAAGGGTGTCCACTGTCTCCACTTCTATTTAATATAGTTTTGGAAGTCTTAGCCATAGCAATAAGGCAAGAGACACACATAAAAGGGATACAAATTGGAAAGGAAGAAATCAAGTTATCACTATTTGCAGATGACATGATTCTATACATAAAGGACCCTAAAGACTCTACTAGCAAGCTGTTAGAGCTAATCAAAACCTACAGCAATGTAGCAGGATACAAAATAAATACACAGAAATCAGTAGCCTTCATATCTGCTAACAACAAACACACAGAGGATGAAATCAGAGAATCACTCCCATTCACAATTGCATCAAAAAAAAATAAAATACCTTGGAATAAACCTAACTAAGGAAGTAAAGAATCTATACAATGAGAACTTTAAGACACTCAAGCGAGAAATTGCAGAAGACACTAGAAAGTGGAGAAACATCCCTTGTTCCTGGCTTGGAAGAATCAATATCGTGAAAATGGCAATCTTACCTAAAGCAATCTACACATTTAATGCAATCCCTATCAAAATTCCAAAGGCTTTCTTCATGGAAATAGAAAAAACAATCCAAAAATTCATTTGGAATCATAAAAAACCTCGAATATCTAAAATAATACTGAGCAACAAAAAAGAGGCTGGTGGTATCACCATACCTGATTTTAACCTATACTATAGAGCCATAGTAACAAAAACAGCATGGTACTGGCACAAAAACAGACATGTAGATCAGTGGAACAGAATAGAGGACCCAGATGTAAGCCCAAGTAGCTATAGCCACCTGATATTCGATAAAAATGCCAAAAATACTCATTGGAGAAGAGACAGCCTCTTCAGCAAATGGTGTTTTGAAAACTGGATAAATATCTGCAGAAGGATGAAAATAGATTCTTCTCTCTCGCCATGCACAAGAATTAAGCCCAAATGGATTAAAGACCTTAACATCAGACCGGAAACTTTGAAACTGCTAGAGGAAAAAGTAGGGGAAACCCTCCAACATATTGGTCTTGGCAAAGACTTTCTAAATACAACCCCAATTGCTCAGGCAATAAAACCACAGATTAACCACTGGGACCTAATGAAATTACAAAGATTTTGCACCACAAAGGACACAGTGAAAAAAGCAAAGAGGCAACCTACAGAATGGGAAAAAATCTTCGCCAGCTATATATCTGATAAAGGATTAATATCTAGGATATACAAAGAACTCAAAAAGTTAACTAATAAGGAATCAAACAGGCCAATCAAAAAATGGGCTAAGGAGCTAAATAGAGAGTTCTCAAAGGAAGAAATACGAATGGCATATAAGCACCTAAAAAAATGTTCTACGTCACTAGTCATCAGGGAAATGCAGATTAAAACTGCATTGAGATTCCATCTCACTCCTGTCAGATTGGCCACCATCATGAAAACAAATGATCATAAATGTTGGCGGGGATGTGGAAAAAAAGGAACCCTTCTGCACTGCTGGTGGGAATGCAATCTGGTCCAGCCATTGTGGAAAACAGTGTGGAGGTTCCTAAAGCAGCTAGAGATTGATCTACCATATGACCCAGCTATAGCACTCCTAGGCATATATCCAAAGGACTCATCTCATTTCCTTAGAAGTACATGCTCAACCATGTTTATTGCTGCTCAATTTATAATAGCTGGGAAATGGAACCAGCCTAGATGTCCCTCAACAGATGAGTGGATAATGAAGATGTGGTACATTTATACAATGGAGTTCTACTCAGCGGTAAAGAAAAATGAAGTTATGAAATTTGCAGAAAAATGGATGGACCTGGAAAGTATTATACTAAGTCAGGTAACCCAGGCCCAGAAAGCCAAGCGCCACATGTTCTCCCTCATATGGGGATCCTAGCTACAGATGACTGGGCTTCTGTGTGAGAATGAAAATACTTAGTAGCAGAGGCCAGTAAGTTGAAAAGGAGACATAAAGGGTGGAGAAAGGAAGGGAAGAGGATACTTAATAGGTTGATATTGTATATATGTAATTACAATGATTGTAATGGGGAGGTAATATGATTGAGAATGGAATTTCAAACGGGAAAGTGTGGGGGTGGGGAGGGAGGGAATTACCATGGGATATATTTTATAATCATGGAAAATGTTAATAAAAATTTAAAAAAAAAAAAAAAACTTCACACAGATAAAAAAAAAAAAGGTATGAAAAAAGAATTTAAATCTACTTCTTATACCATGCATAAAAATCAAATCAAAGGGAACTAAAGACAAATATAAAGCCTGAATGAAAGTGTAAGAAAAAGAAAATAAGGGAAAAACTTCTTAGTATATTCATTATGTTGATAAATGCTTGGATAAGGTACTAGAATCTTTCTCCAAACATTGTACAAGGAAAGTAGGCCAATCTCAAAATAGCCTGCACTGAAACTCTTAACAGAATGCAAGGCAATTTGTAGAGTGGGAGAAAATACCTGACAACAGATTAGTACCTAAAATATGTAAGTTCATAAAATTCAATTGAAAAAAATCAAACACTTGAAAATGAGTAAAGTAATTGAACAGAGATTCTCCAAAGGAAAAATTAAAATGGTCAGTCAGGTATATACAATTGACGTCATCAATCATCAAGGAAATACAACTCTCTCTCCATCATATACATATATGTTAATATGTCATGGCTACGAGCAAAACAAGAAGTAATAACTATTACTGTATAAAAAAAAATCAAGAACATTGCTATATACAAAAAGAAATCAAGCTGGGCATGGTGGTACATTCCTTTAATCCCAGCACTTGACAGGCAGAGGTAGGAGGATTGCTGTGAGTTAGAGGCCAGCCTGAAACTACACAGTGAGCTCCAAGTCAGCCTGGACTAAAGTGAAAACGTACCTCAGAAAACCCCCTAATAAATAAACAAATAAAAAGAAGAAGAAGAGGAAGGAGGAGAAGAAGAAGAAAAAATCATTTATACCATAGGAATATAAAGTAAAGGAAAAGAATATGAAGATCAAGGAAGAGTGCCAGCAGAGGAAACACGGGATGGATCACATGCAGAGCCTATCCTGCTACAGTGGAGGAAATGCCCTAGTCAATTAGGACAGCATTACCCAGAGGAGCTTCCTGTCAATCATTCATCATCAGCATGGCTCCTTTTACCCAGACCAGGGAGAGGTTCTGACTACTGAAGTCAAGTCTTTAGAAGTAAAGTAGTCAGTTCCCAAAGAGAATGTACCCAGGATCGTAGCTTAAATTAATGAAGGGAATTAGCCTTGCTGGGATCCCTGAGAAATCATAGGGAAATCCTTAGTTTAGTTTCTAAGACTTATCTGAGAATATTGTTATGCAATGGTAAAAGGATTATTAAAAACCACCCTGCTCTCCCATACACACACACACAAAAAAAAAATTGCACAGCCATTTTGAGAGCATACATGAAAGATATTTAAAAAATAAAATTAGCAATAGAAATCCCTCTTTTGGGTATATAACTAAAGGAAGTCAGTGTTTCAAAATATATTTCCATTCCCTTCTTTCTTATAGTTTTGTTCACAATAGCCAATATATGAAATGTCTCATATCTATTGAAAGATGAATACACTAAGTGTGATGTGTTTTATTTCAACTTATTTATTGTTTTATTTGAGATAGAGAGAGGAATAGAAAGAGAATGGGAGCCCCAGGGCCTCTAGCTGCTGCAAATGAACTCCAGACATATGTGCCACCTTGTGTATCTGGCTTACATGGGTCCTGGAGAATTGAACTGGGGTCCTGTGGCTTTACAGGCAAGTGACATAACAGCTAAGCCATGTCTTTCCAGACAGTGCTTTTTTTTTTTTTTTTACTTTATTTGTTCATTTAAGAGAGAAAGGTAGAAAGATATAGAGGCTAGAGAGAGAAAGACTGGGCATACCAAGGCCTCTTGTCATTGCAAATGAACTCCAGATGTATGCTCCACAATGTGCTTCTGGCTTTATGTAGGTATTGAGGAATCAAACCCAGGCCAACAGGGCAAAATAGGCACCTTTTCCTACTGAGCCATCTCCCCAGCCCAAGAAAGTGTGATCTACCTATACATGGCCTATTCTATAGTCTAAATGAGAAAGGATCTTGTCATTTGTAACAACTTTATGAATCTTGAGGTCATTATGCTAAGTGTAGCAAGCCAGTTAAAAGTGGATAGAGACTATATGATTCATTTGTTTCAATTATCATACATGAATAATTTAAGGATTTCTGTTATACAATTCCCTGGTCATATTTAATAAATTTTTAAGAGTAAATATTATTTGTCCTTAAGGCATAAACACACATGCGCACACACGTGCGTGCGCACACACACACACACACACACGCAGCAAGCAATAAAGCAAACCACAATAATTGGACAGTAGAACCTCTGGGGAGTGTTGAATAAGTTTGGATTGTGGTGATGTTATCAACATCATCATGGTTTTTCCATGTGCATATAGTCATCAAATTGTACACATTTTATATGTAAGTTTGTTTGTGTCAATTCTATCTTAATAAAACTGTTGAAAAATGTGTAACAATCCCACTTAGCCAGAAAATTCCATCAGATATCATAATCAATTTGCCAAGAATTTGATTTATTCCTTTTTGCTATATGTATAAGCAATCTTTCTTTCTAAATTTTTTCTTTAGTATATATAATTACAAAAAATAAGAGAAGAAAATGCAAATATTATATCACTTGTGTATTCTAATGAAATGCCAACCCTGTATTTTTTCTATTTCTTTAGAATTTGTAGTTCTTTCTTTCCTTTGTTTTTTTTTTTTTTTTTTTTTTGGTCTCATATTTTTTGGTGCTATTTTTACACTATTTAGAATTAGGAATCAATTCTTTTGTTTTAAATGGAATTGCCTCTCTAATTATAAGCTGCTATTTTATATAACAGAGGAATTGATTTCTGGAAGCACTATTCAGACATTAGCAAAACCAACAATTGGAATTATCATTCAAATCAATGTCACTTATGAGCATTAACAGACCATGCCCATATACAACCTTATTTTTAGACTCATCTCATCCATCTATCTTCTGCTTGCAAATCAGTCCTGTAAGACAGCAAGCATCTCTTGCCTCTGACTATTTAGCTTGCTTTTTCCTCAGTTTCATGCACTATTTATTTGACTTCTTAATGATTGAAACCAAATGCATATTTATTCAAGTTACATGGTGACTTATTTTCTTGGAAAGCAAAGAATAAGTGCTATTTATTAAATAGACATGCCTGCATAGGTACTTTAAATTCTACTCACTGTCTCCTTTTGAGGCTGAGTAAAATTATGAGGTGGCCTGTAAAGATGGTTTTGTCATTTGATCTTCTTTATCCTTGAGTTACATTACCCTTTCTTTGCCTGACCCCTGCTAAATATTATAGGCCACATTACCACATAATGAAGTTCCCAGATCCCTATTTAATTGCTTCCTTTGGGCACAGCCATTGGGCAGGTCCTGCCTAGAGATTGGAAATGAGGAGTCAGGATGGGTTTTGCTGTTTCCTTCAGGACATATCTGTATCAGTATCTACAGAAACTAGGTGCAGTACCCATAGGTCAGGACTTTGTTATGCTATCTTATAGATCTGACAGAATGGACACTTCTGCATGGTTCAATTTTTTCTCTGATAAGTAGTTGTACTGCCCTCTCAATTCTTTTTCAAGTTTTCAGTTCCTGTGAAGGGAACTCACACCCTGGGCTCTCCAGCACCATTTTCTCTCTCTCTTTCTAGTCCTGCTAATGCTAGCAACTTTTTGAATTTGATAACCTCTGGACTATCTCCATTCCTGTTGTCCCCATGTCAGCTTTTCTAGCAGTTCCCTACTACCTCCGATATAACATACTCCTCGCTGTTTGCCTGACTTGACCATGACTAATAAACCCTGATTATGATATCAAACAGCAACATGTAGACACCAAACCAATGGCTTTAGGGCCAGAAGAACTTTGCTTACAATTTTAACATACCAAATTCTATCACTTAATCATAAATGTTGAATGAGATAACTGAAGTAAAAACATCTAGAAGCAAATAGGCAATGAATATTCAAAAGAGTTCAAAAGTGTTTTCTTCCTTTATTTTAGGAAGCAATTTTCCTGCTGCATCTTTAGCTCTTAGACAATAATTAGCACAATACACATAAATAAAAGTATTAAGGTATATGACCAATATTTCCAAGAACTCTGGGATCAATTCAAGAGACCAAACCTTAGAATACAAGGGATAGAAGAAGGAACCAAGATCAATGAAAAGGAAAATTATCAACTGTTTAATGACAACATAAGATAAAATTTCCCTGGCTTAGCCGTTAAGGCACATGTCTTCAAAGCCTAGGGCCTCAGGTTCAATTCCCCAATACCCACATGAACCAGATGCACAAGGTAGCACATGCAGCTGGAGTTCATTAGCAATGGCTGGAGGCCATGGCATGCCCATTATTTCTTTATATCTGTCTCCTTTCCTCTCATAAATACATAAATAATTTCCCAAATCTAGAGAAAGAAGTTGACGTTCAAACACAGGAGACATGTAGAACTTCTTATAGACTTGACCAGAGAAGGTCCTCCTCTTCACTACACATCATAACAACAATGTCAAAAGTTCATATCTAAGAAACAATACTAAATACTGCAAGGTAGAAATGCTAAGTCTAATACCAAGGCAAGAAGACCAGAATAATTTCAGATATTTCATCTGCCACTCTAAATGCCAGAAAAAAAGGAAATTGTTATTCCAACTGTTATATTCTCATGTTATCTGCAGATTGACTTCACTGGCATGAAGCAGTGTTGAGACCTGCTGTAACTGTAGCAGAGTTTGATTTTCCTTTTAAAATATTTTTCTGGGTTTTAGGACAGCTGGTGCTTTGGGGGTTACAACCTGACTATGACCTCTTCCTAACTAACAGTCCTGAAAACTTATATGGAAGCACCAGATGTGGGAAGATAGTCTTTAACACACTTCCATTTCCCACAATTGGAAAGGATAATTAAGTGCCTGTGATTTTTTTTTCTTTCTCTCAGCTTGCATGTCTTTCTGTATATTGATTTAATTTTGGTCTTCTACTCACCTGTGTTTTAAAATGAACCTTTGCAGATAGGGGAAATGTTTTGATTGGAGAATTAATTGCTAAAGAAAATGTTACGAGGCAAGACTTGTTCCAGTTTGAAGACTCAAAAATACATGATGTCACATTAAAACCTCCAAACTGCAATACAGAATTATTCCACTATGCTTTTTATTGTATTGCTACACTTTCTTGACTTGTTTCCAACCCCTCTTATCTAAAATCAATTCATTTTTAGTACTAGTTTTTCAAATATGTTTGTTGTATATATGCGTGTGTGTTTTAAATATATTTTATTTATTTAGTTGAGAGGAGAGGGAGACAGATAGAGAGATACAGAGAGAGAGAGAGAGAGAGAGAGAGAGAGAGAGAGAGAAAGAGAGAATGGGTGCCAAGGCCTCCAGCCACTGCAAATGAACTCCAGACACATGTGCCTCCTTGAGCATCTGGCTTATGTGGCTTTCCTGGGGAATTGAATCCAGGCCTTTGGTTTTGCAGGCAAATGCTTTAACCACTAATCCACCTCTCTAGGCCCTGTGTGTGTATTTTAAAGACTGTTTTAATGTAGATGAGATCACTACTTCACTTTGAAGTAGTTATTTGTAGTCATTTCCAACATTAAAATCTGAAAGCCATAATTTTGGATAAAACAAAACTAAACCCTTCTCTAAAGGTGTATTCCCATTAGTCACCAATCAATAAAACTGAAAAACTAATCATGATTAATTTGCCTCTCACTTTTCCATTAGTGTTAACAGGACTCACAATAACTAAAAGATCTGGGAATTGAACACATGTTCCAATTGTTTTTTTCTTTTTTTTCTTTACAGAGAAAACCAGCCAGGAAGGCAAGTGGGGATTGAAATCAATTCCAAGCTCATCTAAATGTCATTTGCTTCTTGGGGAAGAAAAATATCTGCTGGAAGCAGGAAAAAATCTTTTCTAATCTGGACTTTTGGGATATGCACACCTGGAGAAGTGTCTACATCTAATCTTAACTAAGATGTTATATTTATTTATATCTAATGTATCTCAAATATCCCAGAATGTTTTCTCATTGTTTTTATTTTTCTGTTGAGGACATTGTATTTTGAAGGAGATAAGTAACTTACTCACAATTCCACAGATAACCTGAGTCCAAGATGCATTTATTTTCTTATACAATGAAATACGCTGTGTTCCGAGACTGTGTCACTGTTATTTTCTCTAGCTATTCATGCTGTATTTTTAATTATTTGTAACTGCTTGCTTTCTTGTGAATTTTAGAAGTCTTGATTATGATTCCAACATAACATATGGGAAATGAATATTTTTAATTCTACTTTATAATGTGACATGAAAGTAAAAAGAAGGAGGGCTGCTGGAAGAAAGTCAAATACCAGCAACAAAAAAAAAAGCAGAAGGAAGAGAAAGGGGAGTTGGAGAGGATGAGCAAAAGGAAAGTATCATAGTGAAACCCAATTATGTTATACACTAATTTAAAATACAAATGTAAAAAATTGGGCAATATACTGTTTACTGTATATATAATTTTATAACATTCTAATGATTCATTCTGCATATTGTTTTGACTTTTCTTATCATTTATTTGTTTTTCTTATCATTGTATAAATATCTGTACCCAAACATGGAATAGAATATTATACTTTAGCAAGTTTGAAAGTTTGGTGAAGTTTTTAAGCCATAAATTCCAGCATCAAATGTTGTAAGATTATAAATGGCAGGAATTGTGTGTTAATTTATTTTATTTTTAAATACTGCTAGTTAATATTTTATATTGAAGTAGAATTATATTTCTAAATAACTATATCTAAATATTATGCTCCTCTGTCCCATAAACATGGTGATCCCTTTATTGTCAAACTTATGAAGACAGTGATTTCTTTAAAAAAAAATCTCTGAACTGAACATATTTAATAAATGTGCAAATGATTCACTAGGTGGAGACAACAGGATATTTTGAGAATAGGAAATCTTTTGTGGAAGGTTTACAAAAAAAATAAAGAATCAAACCTCTAAAAAGACACATGACTAATGAAAGAGCTTTTGAAAAAAATGGAAGACGTTTTTTTCCACATGCTTTCATTTTCCAAAATGTGAGATTATCCTGAATAGGCAAATAAAGATACTGCAGTTCTGAGTATGTAGCTGTCACATGAAAATATTAAATCATGTGATTCAGTTTATAGCTTTTAAGATCTCATAAAGTAAAATGTTCAGATAATGCTAGGGAAAACACCATATATTATAGATATAAAACAATATGCAGTCAGAAAAAAATTATAAAGCAATGATAGAGCATATACATGTCTCTGTACTCTCCCTCCTCCACCAAGGAAGCTGGCTATGGGGCTACAGGGCTGTCTCTGCAAACAAATGGCAGTGGACATGAGGTGGCTTCCTCCCACGTTTCTAAACATCTGCTTATTTATCATCAGAGTCAGAAGAAAATTATGTTAACAAGGTAACTGAGAATACCCTAGGTAGGAATGGACTTCCTGGGTAGAAATGGAGAGTTCTGGTATCAGGCTGTTAATTTGTAGAGTTAATTCAGAATAAATTCTATGTCATTAAAAGGTAAAGTGAGAATAATCCCAGAAGTTCATAGATTGGCTGTGTCTGATTAATATACACAGTGATTACAGCTTGTGATTTCAGGAAAATACTTTATGGCTTACATAGAAAATGGTGAATCCATAATTGTAATGTTAAACATTACTTTCGCATTTCCTACCTCCTCAGAATTCAACCTTCCTCTTAACAAAAGGATGTTCATCATTTCCCCCTTTTTGAAAACTCCATTTTCTTCCTTCCTGCCTTCCTTTCTTTTTCTTTCTTTCTTCCTTCCTTTCTTCCTTCCTTTCTTTCTTTCTTTCTTTCAGTAGGATCATGCTATAAGTCAGGCTAACTTGGAGTTCACTATGTAGTCTCAGGCTGGCCTTGAACTCACAGCATTCCGATCATTCTATCTCAGCCTCCCCAGTGCTAGGATTCCCTGTCTATTGTGAAAAGAGCTTTAGTGAACATGAATGTACAAGTATTTCTGTAATAGGGTGTACAGTACTTTAGGTATATGCCCAAGAGTGGTATAACTGGCTCATATGGTAGTGCCATATGAGTCCTAAAAAAATCTGCATAATTTCTACAGTGGCTACTCCAGTTTGCACCTGTTCAGTAGTGAATAAGGTTTCCTCTTTTCTCACATCCTCACTAGGATTTTTTTTGTTTTGTTTTGGTTTGGTTTGGTTTTTCGAGGTAGGGTCTCACGCTAGCCCAGGCTGACCTGGAATTCACTATGGAGTCGCAGGGTGGCCTCGAACTCATGGCGATCCTCCTACCTCTGCCTCCCGAGTGCTGGGATTAAAGGCATGCGCCACCACGTCCGGCTCTCACTAGGAATTTTTGTCATTTCTTTTCTTCATGGAGGCCATTCTGATTGGGATGAGATGGAATATCAAAGGTCTTCTAATTTGCATTTCTCTGAAAACTAAAGATGTTGAGAACCCTTGAAAATATTAATTATCCACTTGTATTTTTTCTTTTGAGAATTGTCTGTGCAGATAATTGGTACATATATTGATTGGCAGGATTTTTTGTTTTATTGCTGTTTAATTTTTGCAATTCTTTATATATTTGAGATATTAATTACTTGTCTGATATATCAGTACAAAGATTTTCTCCTGTTCTGTGAACTGTTTTTCATATTGTTGATAAATTCTTTTGGTATGCAGCTTTTTAATTTCTTGTAACATCATTTGTCAATTGTTAGGGCTTTTTCCTGTGGCCACTGAGATTCAATTCAGAAATTTGTTGCCTACATATATGTCCTGAAGTCTTTCCTCTGTGTTTTCTTATTGAAGCTTATGTGTTTATGGTTTAAATTAAGGCTTTTCTTGTTCTGTTTAACAAAACACAAAAACAATTTAGGAAAAAAATAAGGAAAAAATGAAGCATCATAAAATTAAGGCAGTTGATCCAGGTTGAATTGATTTTTGTGCAGAATAAGAAATCTGGATATAATTTCATTTTTCTGCAGAGGGATATCCAGTTTTGCCAGTACCACATACTGAACAAGCTTTAAGCCATATGTGTATTTTTTTATATTTATTTATTTGAGAGAGAAAAAGAGGCAGAAAGAAAGGCAGATACATAAAGAGAAAATGGGTTTGCCAGAGCCTCCAGATGCTGCTAATGAACTCCAGATGCATATTTCTCCTTGCACATCTGGTTTACGTGGGTCTTGGGGATTCAAACCTAGGCCCTTTGCCTTACAGGCAGGTACCTTAACCACTAAGCAATCTCTCCAGACAACTACTGTGTATTTTTAACACCTTTGTCAAAAATTAGGAGTCAAGAGTCCTATGGTTTTATCTCTTCATCTTCTATTACATTCCACTGTTCTACATGTCATTCTTTTTTTTTTTTTTAATTTGAGAGCGACAGACACAGAGAGAAAGACAGATAGAGGGAGAGGGAATGGGCGCGCCAGGGCTTCCAGCCTCTGCAAACGAACTCCAGACGCGTGCGCCCCCTTGTGCATCTGGCTAACGTGGGACCTGGGGAACCGAGCCTCGAACCGGTGTTCTTAGGCTTCACAGGCAAGCCCTTAACCGCTAAGCCATCTCTCCAGCCCTCTACATGTCATTTTCAATGCAAACAGTATGCTGTGTTTTCCACTAAGGCTTCACAGTGTAGTGTGAGGTCAAGCAATGTGATTTCATTGGTTGTATTCTTTCTGCTTAGAATTATTTTAGCTGTACATGATTTTCTGTGTTTCCATATGAATTTTAAGATTGATATTTTTCTAGTCTGTGAAAAATGTCATTGGAATTTTGATGGTGAGTGTACTGAAGCCCTAGATTCCTTTTGATAACATAGCCATTATCACAAAATTAATTCTGCCAGAGGAGAATGGAAAGTCTTTCTCTTATCTAGTCTCTTTTTCAATTTCTTCTTTTATTCTTAATGTTTTCCTGTGAAGTTCTTTCACTCCTTTGGTTAGGTTTAATCTAAGATATTTTTTATTTAATTATTTTTATTTTATAGACAGAGAGTGAGAGAGAGAATTGGTGCACTAGAACCTCCGCAACTAAAATTGAACTAAAGATCCTTGTGCCACCTAGTGGGCATGTGAGACCTTGTGCTTGTCTCAACTTTTCCTGGCTTACATGGGATTTGGAGAGTCGAATATGCGTCCTTGGGCTTTGCAGGCAAGCCCATAAACTGATAAGCCATCTCTCTAGGCCTAATTGAAGATATTTTTGAGGATATTGTGAACAGAATATTTTTCCTGATTTTTTTCAGTAGACTTATTGTCAGCATATATGATGCTACTACTTTTGTATTATAATTTTTATCCTGATATTTTACCCACAGCAATTATCAAATCTAGAAGTTTAAGTCCACAAGGTCTCTTAAATATATAATCATGTCATATGAAAATAGGGATAGTGTAACTTCTTTATTTTCCATTTTTATCCCTTTTCTATCTTTGTGTTTCATATTCTTTTTTAATATTTTTGGTTCATTTTTATTTATTTATTTAATTGAGAGCAACAGAGAGAGAGAAAGAGGCAGATAGATAGAGAAAGAAAATGGGCACGCCAGGGCTTCCAGCCACTGCAAATGAACTCCAGACGCCTGCGGCCCCTGGTGCATCTGGCTAATGTGGGTCCTGGGGAATCGAGCTTCGAACCGGGGTGCTTAGGCTTCACAGGCAAGTGCTTAACCGCTAAGCCATCTCTCCAGCCCTGTGTTTCATATTCTTAACTAAGACTCAGAGCAGTATATGGAATCATAGAGAGAGGACCCTTGTTTCGATCCAGATATTACAGGACATGTTCTAAGTTTTGTTCTCATAGAGCATAGTCCTGGCAAACACAGACTTAAGAAAATGTTCACCAACTTGATTTTATCTCAGTTAAGATATGTACCAACTATGCCAATTCTCTCCAATGTTTTGATCATGAAGTGATGCTGTATCTTGTCAAAGGCCTTTTCTGCATCTATTGAAATGATCATATGGTTTCTATGTTTAAGCTTGATAATGTGGTGTATTACATTGACAGATTTTCATATGTTGAACCACTCTTGTGTTCCTGGGATAAATCTCACTTGGTCAAGGTGGATAATGCTTTTTATGTGCTGTTAGATTTAGTTTGTGAGGATTTTTTTCAGGATCAGTGCATCTAAGTTCATTAGGGAAATAGGCCGGTAGTTTTCTTTACTTGTGGCATCTCTGCCTGGTTTTGGGATTAGGGTGATACCAGCTTCATAGAAGGAGTTGGGTAGCTTTCCCTGATCTTCAATTGTGTGACACAGTTTTAGGAGAACCGCATGTCTGGAAGCCAGGAGAGAGTCAGTCCCCAGACAGTTAGCGTGTCTAGTGCCAGAAGGTGCTACATGGGCAACTGGGGGAAATGACCAATATCTGTCCAAGCAACTCATGGTCTAACCTAATTAGCAACAAATAACCTGATGTGATGCCCACACAAGTGCAATAGTGACACACAGCCATGGTGGGGAACCAACTGCTCTTGATTTGGCTAACTGATCCCCTCAGTGGTACGAGACCCATAGCTGGATCTGGGGAACAAGTCAGAACCATAACCAAACATAGGCCCACTCTCCAATATCAAGCTACCATCAATCATGGGGTACAAGAGGGCCTACACCTATCAAACTCTCTATCAAAAAAGTGTTATCTCAAATTTCCAGGTGCTAACTTACACTCCGTTGGAGAATCTGCTTCTCTTTTTCAGATAGATGCAGATCCTAAGGAGAGAGCTCCCCAACATACCTCAAAAGGGGCTTGACTGAAACTAAAGAAAATTGGTGAAACAAGCAAGGGTGCTGTTTTCCTGATGAACCAGATACCAGCACAAAGGGGAAGGAGACCAACACAGAGAAAAATCAACTCCTACCAAATCAGAGAGCCAGAGCCTCAGAGGCCCCCAACACCTCAACACTGAAACAGACCAAAAATGAACCCAACATGGCTCAGGGAAATTTTGTGGAACAGAGGGCAGAAAGAATGTCAGAGTCACATGTTGGGTCGTGATATGCAGAGACATTTATCATACCAATGACTGTGGACTAACTCCACAATGCAGGACACATTTACATCAACAAGGAGGGTCCAATGGGAGGGAGTAGATCATGGATGAACCTAAACGATGGTACCAAACTGCCTGTATTTGCTGAAAAGAAAACTAATAAATTAAATTTTAAAAAAATTTTAATAACTGTAGGGTGTTATCTTTAGGTCTTATGCAGCCAAGACCAAACCTTTATGGTCAATTGTAAAATGGAATAAATAAAAATTTTTGGAAATAAAATAATCACAAATAGTAAAAAAAAAAAAAAAAAATCAAGTTGGTTATGATGCACAGTGTTGAATTCATTTTCTATTTTGTTGAGAATTTTCACACCTACACTTATCAGGGAAATTGGCTTATTGTTTTATTTTTACCATTTAATCTTTAATTGATTTAAATTGAGTTACTCTTTTTTTGCACTTAAATAAGCAATAATTAGGATAATAATCACAGCATTCTGCTTCTCCCAGTTTTGCTCTAAGAACTAATTATTTCAACTCTTATCCAGAATGAGGTGTAGGTTTCTAACTTCTAGGTTACTGATGTACTTTATTTGTCTTGCTAACATATGAATGATTATTGGTATTTTGGACACTAAAAAAAAAAAAAAGTTATGTTCTTTCTGTTCTATTAGGCCAACATGAGCATTGTATGGCAACATCATCAGCCACAGGATCCCCTTAAAATATCTCATGTACTTTTTAATTTGAAAAAATAATGAATAAAGCAAGAATTATAGTTTTGCATACCAAAAGTAAAAGAATAGTGAAAATGTTTATTTTAAAATTATTCTTTAGTTTCAGAGAATTTTCTTAGAAATTTAATTTTCTTATTATGAAATATAAAAAATAACACTGCTAGAACTATGAAATATTGAAAATACTGGGCTGGGGCTGGAGAGATTACTTAATGGTCAAGCACTTGCCTGTGAAGCCTAAGGACCCTGGTTCAAGGCTCAATTGCCTTGTTAACTCATGTTAGCCAGATGTACAAGGGGGCACATGTGTCTGGAGTTCATTTGCAGTGGCTGGAGGGTCTGGCATGCCCATTCTCTCCTTTTCTTTCTATGTCTGTTGCTCTCAAATAAATAAATAAAAACAAAAATATTTTTGAACATTCTCCAAAATACACCATATACTGGGTCACAAAGACTGACATAATTCCCTGCATGATATCAGATCACAATGCTATATTGCTAGAAATCAACAACAAAAGACCCACCAAGAATCCCAACGGCAACTGGAAACTGAACAGCACACTTTTAAACAATAAATGGATAGTGTATGAAATACAAAATGAAATGGTACAATTCCTGGAATTGAATGACAATGAGAAAACCTCACACCAAAATTTATGGGACACAATGAAGGCAGTCCTCAGGGGAAAATTCATACCACTCAATGCCTTCATAAAAAAGACAGAAAGATCCCAAATCAATAACCTAACCATCCACCTAAAGGCACTGGAAAAACAAGAAAAATCCAACCCAAAGAGCACCAGAAGGAGAAAAATAATTAAAATCAGAGCAGAAATTAATGAATTGGAAACCAAGGAAACAATTAAGACAATTGACAAAACAAAAAGCTGGTTCTTTGAAAAAATAAACAAGATTGGCAAACCCCTGGCCAATTTGATCAAGAAAAAAAGGAGAAGTTTCAAGTTAACAAAATAAAAATGAAAAAGGAGAGATCACAACAGACATAAGTGAAATTGGCAGAATCATCAGGACTTATTTCAAAAACCTCTACTCCAAAAAACTGGATAAGGTGGAGCAGATGGATAAATTCCTGTAGGCATACCATCTATCAAAGCTAAACTCAGAGCAGATTAATCACCTCAATGAACCCATCACACTCATGGAGATTGAAAAAGTAATAAAAAAAAAAAAACCCTCCCTAAAAAGAAGAGTCCAGGACCAGATGGCTCCTCAGCCAAATTCTATCAAGCCTTCATGGAAGAACACAAACCAATCTTCCTAAAACTGTGCCACACAATTGAAGAACAGGGAAAGCTTCCCAGCTCCTTTTATGAAGCTAGTATTACCCTAATCCCAAGACCAGGCAGAGATGCCACAAGAAAAGAAAACTACTGGCCTATTTCCCTAATGAACTTAGATGCAAAGATCCTGAACAAAATCTTCGCAAACCGAATCCAACAATACATCAAAAGCATTACCCACCTTGACCAAGTGGGATTCATCCCAGGAACACAAGGGTGGTTCACCATAAGGAAATCTATCAATGTAATACACCACATAAACAAGCTTAAACATAAAAAACACATGATCATTTCAACACATGCAGAAAAGGCCTTTGACAAGATACAACATCACTTCATGATCAAAACATTGGAGAGAATTGGCATAGTTGGTACATATCTTAACATAATAAAGGCAATATACAAAGCTCTGAAGGCCCAAATAATACTTAATGGAGAGAGACTGGAGGAATTCCCATTAAGATCAGGAATAATACAGGGATATCCTCTCTCACCTCTGCTTTTCAATATAGTTCTGGAAGTCCTAGCTCAAGCAATAAGACAGGAGAAGGAAATAAAAGAGATATAATTTGGAAAGAAAGAAGTTAAGTTAGCTCTATTCACTGATGACATGATTGTATATGTAAGAGACCTGAGAGACTTCATCCCAAAACTCCTGAAGGTGATGAACTCCTATAGCAAAGTAGCAGGATACAATATCAATGCACAAAAATCGGTAGCATTTCTGTATGAAAATGACAAAGATACAGAGAAAGAAATAAGAGACATAGTCCCATATTCAATAGCAACAACAAAAAACAAATAAAGTACCTTGGAATAACGTTAACCAAGGAAGTGAAAGATCTATACAACGAAAACATAAAAACACTCAAAAAAGAAATTGATGAGGACTTGAGAAAATGGAATGACATCCCATGCTCCTGGATAGGCAGAATTAACATTGTGAAGATGACAACCCTACCAAACCAATATATAGATTTAACACAAGTCCAACTAAAATCCCTCTGTGTTCTGCACAGAGATAGAAAAAATGATCTCAAATTTCATATGGAAAGGCAGAAGGCCTCAAATATCCAAACATTTCCTCAGAAAAGGAAATACCTCTGATGACATCACCATACCTGATCTAAAGCTATATTACAAAGATATAGAAATAAAAACAGCATGGTACTGGCATAAAAACAGGAGTATAGACCAATGGAATAGACTTGAGACCCAGACTTTGGGTCAAGCAACTATAGCTACTTGATATTTGACAAAGGCTTGAAAAATATAGGCTGGAATAAAAGACAGCATCTTCAACAAATGGTGCTGGACAAACTGGATAACCACATGCAGGAAACTAAAACTTGATCCACACATTTCCCCATGCACTACACTCAAGTCCAAATGGATCAAAGACCTCAATATAAGACCAGAAACTCGAAGACTAGTGGACAAAAATTTAGGAAGTACTTTCCATGATATAGGAATGGAAAAAGACTTCCTGAACAAAACACCAGTAGCTCACAACCTTAAACAGTCAATCAACCAATGGGATCACATGGATCACATGAAGCTGAAGAGTTTCTTTACAGACAAACACACAATAGGGAAAGCCAATAGATTACACACAGAATGGGAGAAAATATTTGCAGGTTATCCATCTGACAGAGTCTAATCTCTAGAATCTACAAAGAACTCAAAAATCTAAACAGTAAGAAAGCAAACACCCCACTCGCAAAATGGGGCAAAGAGCTGAACAGGCACTTCACAGAGGAAGAAACAAAATGGGCAAACACACACTTAAGAAAATGTTCATCATCCCTAATCATCAGAGAAGTGCAAATTAAAACAACTGTGAGATTCCACCTTACCCCAATAAGGATAGCAAACATCAAAAAATCAGAAAAAGGGGCTGGAGAGATGGCTTAGCGGTTAACCGCTTGCCTGTGAAGCCTAAGGACCCCGGTTCGAGGCTCGGTTCCCCAGGTCCCACGTTAGCCAGATGCACAAGGGGGCGCACGTGTCTGGAGTTCGTTTGCAGAGGCTGGAAGCCCTGGCGTGCCCATTCTCTCTCTCTCTCCCTCTATCTGTCTTTCTGTGTCTGTCCCTCTCAAATAAATAAATAAATAAAAATTAAAAAAAAATCAAAAAAAATAAATGCTGGCGAGGATGTGGAGAAGTAGGAACACTCATATACAGTTGGTGGGAATGTAGGATGGTGCAACCACTTTGGAAAGCAATATGGAGACTCCTGAAAAAGCTGACTATAGAGATACCAACAGACCCAGTTATTCCCTTACTGGTCATCTACCCTAAAACCTTCAAAACACAGGCCAGAGAGATTTGCTCAACCATGTTTGTAGCGGCACAATTTGTAATAGCTAAGAGCTGGAATCAATGCAGATGTCCATCATTAGAAGAATGTATAACTAAGATGTGGCATATCTACACAATGGACTTCTATACAGCAGTAAGAAAAAATGACACAAAGAAATTTGAGGAAAAATGGTTGAGACTAGAACAGATCATTCTAAGTGAACTTACAGAAAAGAAATCGCCACATAGTCTCACTCATATACAGCACCAAACTTGAATTGACCCAAGATACCTTACATACCCAGTATGCATCTCATGGACTAGACACTAGGATGGGGGGGGGGCATCAAAGGGGTGGGAAACACTAATCCGGACACAAACAGCAATGGTGCCATAAAATTCTACTTCCTAAAAGGCAGACCAAATGGCTGAACCTTCACCAGGCCCTTACAGGAAACACCTGAATCACAAGACACTGGAGAGGGTAGGATCAAGTCTAACCTAAATCTTCTACATCTTCCCTCCCTCCCTCCCCCCACCCTCTCTCTCTCTCTCCTCTCTAACTTTTGTATATTAGTTATCTTTTTCCTCATTTTCTTAGTGGGCACTGACCTGTAACTCCCAGTACCAGCATGGGGCTATCATCCACAATGAGCCTTTAATCAGAGAAACCTACAAAGTTTTCTAAAAGAATGACAGATTTCTGTCAGAGTACTTGATGACCAACCAAAGTTCAGTGGTAAGACCCTATTGCTGAAGACTCCATATGCAGCTAACACATAAAATGGAATGGCATGGCTGGAAGCCAAGAGAGAGTCAGTCCCCAGGTATTCATCATGTCTAGTGCCAGAAGGTGCTACATGGGCGACTGGGGGCAATGCCCAATATCTGTCCAAGCAACTCATGGTCTAACCTACTTAGCAACAAATAACCTGTTGTGATGCCCACACAAGTTCAATAGTGGCATACAGCCATGGTGGGGAACCAACTGCTCTTGATTTGGCTAACTGATCCCCTCAGTGGTGCGGGACACATAGCTAGAGCTGTGAAACAAGTCAGAACCATATCCAAACATAAGCCCACTCTCCAATATCAAGCCATCATCAATCATGGGGTACAAGAGGGCCTACACCTACTAAACTCTCTACTAAAAAAGTAAGGGTTATCTCATATATCCTGGTGCTAACTCACTTTCCATTGGAGATTCTGCTTCTCTTTTTCAGATAGATGCGTATCCTAAGCAGAGAGCCACCCATCATACCTCAAAAAGGCCCTGACTGAAACTAAGGAAAATTGGCAAAACAAGCAAGGGTGCTGTTTTCCTGATGAACTGGATACCAGCACAAGGGGGAAGGAGACCAACGCACAGAAAAATCAACGCCTACCAAATCAGAGAGCCAGAGCCTCAGAGGTCCCCAACATCTCATCACTGAAGCAGACCAAAAATGAACCCAACATGGCTCAGGGAAATTTTGCGGAAGAGGGGCCAGAAAGAATGTCAGAGCCACATGTTGGGTCAGGATATGCAGAGCCTTTTATCGTACCAATAACTGTGGGCTAACTCCACAATTCATGACCCATATACATCAACAAGGAGGGGCCGTTGGGGAGGGTGTAGGTCATGGATGAGCCTAATAATGGTACCAAACTGCCTGTATTTGCTGAATAGAAAACTAATTTAAATTTAAAAAAAAAAATTTAATTAAAAATAATATTGGGCTGGGCAGGTGACTTAGCACTTAAGGCATTTGCTTGTGAAGCCTAAGGACCTAGGTTCAATTCCCCTGTACCCACTTATCGAGATGCACAAGGTGGCACATGTGTCTGGAGTTTGTTTGCTGTGGCTGGAAGCCCTGGCACACCCATTCTGTCTATCTCCCTGCATCTTTCTCTTGCTCTCAAATACATAAAAATAAAAATGTTTAAAAAAGAATATACTTAGTGTCTATCATTCCTAAAATTCATAACTTTAAATGATTTTAAGTGACGTTGTGGATCTTTGACTATTATAGAGTTAAGTGATTAGGAACTTGGGATTTGAATATTCTCTTCTCATATAAGTGTCAGTGATTCTGATAAGAGTTAATTAGAATAAACCTAAAAGTTACATTGAAAATAAGCTTTATTTTTATTAGAATTATTTTCAAGAGTTAGCATAGAATTAGGACTGCTTAAATTGACATCTTGATGAGCTGTGTATATCTTTCTTCAGTCAAAAATATGAATATAAACTGGGTGTGGTGGCACACACCTTTAATCCCAGCACTCGGGAGGCAGAGGTAGGAGGATTGCCATGAGTTTAAAGTCAGCCTGAACCAGAGTGAGACCCTACCTCAAAAAACAAACAAACAAAAAGAATATATGTATATACATATGTGTGTGTGTGTGTGTGTGTGTGTGTACCAACAAAGAGATATTGAATTGTGATCCGCGATGAAATACCTTTTTCCTCAGTTTCATCATGATGCAAAGAAAAAAGTTAAATATATTCATAGTTTCTGAAACATTGAAACTTTGAAAGTATGTAGGAATATAGTATTTGCATTCTATCATGTGATATACATTTGAATTATATTGATAATTCAAACTGAATCTTTATAAAATATATTAACTGATTATATGTTTAAATCGTTCTAAAGTGTCAAAAGCATTGATTAAAGATTGACTTTTTGTTGGGAGCTGGAGAGATGGCTCAGAGTTTAAGGTGTTAGCGTGCAAAGATTAATGGCCTGGACTCCCCAGTACCCATATAAAACCAAATGCACAGAGTGGCACATGCTTTCGGAGTTTTTTTTTATTGGCAGGAGGCCTTGGCATGTCTATTTTTTCTGTTTCTCACTCAATCTACCTCTATCTATCTATCTAACTATCTATCTATCTATATATCTATCTATCTATGTATCTATGTATCTATCTATCTATCAATTGATCTATCATCTATCTATCTCTCCCTTTGCAAATAAATAAAAATATTTTAAATGATTGGCTTATTTAGTTATTATGCAGTGAAGTTCAGAAATCTTTCAATAGGGATACACTGGGTATCTGCTTGTCCTTTCATTTCCAGTATCTATTTTATGTTTTTGGAGTAGCAACACACTTTTTTTTGTTTTGGAGGACCATATATTTCTTCTTGTTTATATAGCACCTTTTTGCACTAGTGATATCTCATATTAAAGGGCTCAGTAAACAATAAGACTACAAATCAGAGATTCTTAATTTGGACTTGCAGAAGGCTACTGTTGGTTTTTTTGCTCTAAGCAGCCTTCTATATCTCTTAGTAAATGGACCAATCCAGTACCTGTAAGGATGTAAATTATTTCATTGAGAACAAGAAAAATCTTCACTCAAGTCAATAATTCCTTCTTCAGTATAGGAGATGCACAAGGAAATCACTCCTCTTTGATTTGAGAGTAAATGTCTTTCCACAAGATACATGGAAATCATTTAAATGTAACATTTCTCTAAATCTTACTAAGTTTTATATTGGATTCCCAGGTGTGGACATGTCTCACCAGTGTCTCAGTTGTTATAGTCATTTATTAATCACCTTATTGATCAACATATGATTCATCTAATGAATGGTGTTTTGTTCTGTGGCTAACTCAGACCACTCAGAGAACTTCAACCCATAGTATAATAGAGAGCAGTAGAGTTAACATAGCCCTAATGTAAAACTGTTAATATAGTCATTGGTCTGTTCCACATGAATTCAAACTGCTACTAATCTCCCACACATATTAAATTGGAGCCATCAGATTTTCCAAATCAATGATTATCTAGCCTATCCCATATTAATCTGATCTAACAAAAATACATCAAGATGCAATCCCAATTCTGGCTAATTGATCCTACAGTTTTCCACAATTATATTTTGGGTCCATCCAGTTCTTTTGGGGGCCAGGTGACGAAGTAGATAAAAATGCAGTGGAGCTCACCATCCTTTTACCCTTTGCTCCTTTGCGGGTAAAAATGCTTTCCAATATCCTTTCCAGATACATTAGTACTTTTGATGTACTACTCTTAATGGGGGAACTTGAGACCATTTCATAACCTTCTTTATGGTTTTCCCTTATCTGGTATTACTTCTTCACTTCAAAGATGTGCTAAACTCAAACTATCAAAATATGGACAAATCACAAATAATGAAAATTAATGATCATTGCAATAAAATAATTACAGCATGGTCTGCTGGGGTTTTTTTGTCCAATAATCTAAGCATTCTGATGTTTCCTTTGTTAAAATAATGATAAAAATCATGGTATATGTATAAAATTATTTTTTAACCTTTCTATACTATTGCTTAAGCACTTTTTAATGCTTTCTGAAGCACCAAATTTACACAAAGAGAACTGAGCACTTATTCATGTAAATTCAGATGTCGCATTTAAGCATATGTTATGTAAGTTCATACAGTAGTGATGAATTTTTTTAGTGTTGATTATTTAAACTGTGTGTGGTAGTGCATGTCTACAATCTTGAGATGAAAGGATTATGAATTTGATGTTGGCCTAGTCTAAAAGGAAAAACTCTATCTCAAAAATATACATAAAATTGTATGCATTTACTATTTCATTTTTCTATTGTTTGCCAAATCCAAAACACTTGGATAGCCTTTTAAAGCTTACTAATGTTCAATGAAAATTTTTCAATGCTAGACAAAATATGAGATATATTTGGCTTTCCAGATATATGACAAATACTTTAATATACATGGCTAACCAGTATTAGAAGTCCATTATCAACTTAACGGTACATTAACTGGGTGAGCATGATTTATTGTGACAAAGTGTAAACTCAACTATTGAGTTTTTAACAATAAATAATGAAGGAATTGGAATACAGAAAAGTAAATCATTATGTTGATACAGGCAATTGAAATGATGAAAAATATACAAATCTATTACCAGACATCATAACTAAAGTTTAGCTATGGGTGCCTGAATTCTATTACTTTAAGATGGCAAGCTAGAAAAAAAAAATATATGTTGGACAACAGTGCTTTGGCTCTTTATTTTACAAGTGTATTTATATCAATTTTGTTGAAGTCTCCACACATGTGTTAATCTGTAGTAATTAAACCAAGAGTCATTTTCTAGGGATTCCAGTTATCTGAAAATGTAAACAACTGATGATTGACAGATAGAGCATTTGAGGAAAAACTGTCTTTTATTTCATCTATATTTACACTGAACATGCAGGAATTCATCTGTTTTATTTCCTATCACCTGCTTTGTGTCTGGTTGATATGATGACATATAACTGGGATCAGCAGAATAATTCTTATTCACCAGGGGTCTGGACAAAATAAAGCTGCCATGAGAATGACAATGCTAATCCCAGTGTTGTCTCTGATAGACAGCTGTAATTGTCAATCAGGAACTTTCAGAAACCTGGGAAATCAAATTTCTCTCTGGGATCATATACTGGAGAATTTAGCTTCTTTTTTTTCTCCCTTTATGAAATTTGCATCCTATAAATTTGTGACTTTTTATAGTATTCTGAGAGTTTTGGCAAATATATAATCTCTAGTAATTTTTAGATTAATTGTCAATAAAATAGAGGCGAGCCCTGGTGAGGAAAAATGCAACAATGTATGGGAAACATTTTCCTGTAGTTCCTAGCATGGTAGGAGCTCAAGACATGTTAAATCTTTGGTGTCATAATTTCATTTTTACCAACAATAACAATAGAGGCATAGTTATAATTTTGAGGATGTCAATTCAGTTGTAAGAATCCAGTTCTTCAATGAGACATTGCTAGATCTCTGTATCTTATGTGGGTGGCACAAACCATGACAACAGTGAACAGGGTCATTCTGTGTACTATTGAGTGGATCAGTGTGGGACACCAGGCCAGCCTTGAGTTAATCAGTTCTGTCTCTTAGAAATGGGAAATTGTCATGCAGCTTTATGAAAACAGGGGTAGAAGGAGTCATAAATCCTCAACAGAGGAAACACCTTCTTATGTCTTATTTTCAAAAAAAAAAAAAAATCAGGGCTGGAGAGATGGCTTAATGGTTAAGCACTTGCCTGTGAAGCCTAAGGACAGCAGTTTGAGGCTCGGTTCCCCAGGTCCCACGTTAGCCAGATGCACAAGGGGACGCACGCGTCTGGAGTTCATTTGCAGAGGCTGGAAGCCCTGGCACGCTCATTCTCTCTCTCTCCCTCTATCTGTCTTTCTCTCTGTGTCTGTCGCTCTCAAATAAATAAATAAAAAATGAACAAAAAATATTTTTAAAAAATCACAGTTAAAAAAATTGCCAGATAATAGTAATGAATCAGACAGGAAAATAGGAAGGCTGGAATGGGTGGGATCTGCCTATATATTTAAAACCTTTATAATCACTGCTTTCTTAGGCTCAATCTCATTGAATTTTATGAAAAAGAAACAGTAGCTATCTGATAAATGGTGGAGTCATCTCCGATTACATGTGTTCAAAAGATATTGAAACAAAGCAACACATAAAACAATGTTCACCAAATTATATTACTTGTCAAGGCTATTAGTGAAATTACTTCTGTTTTATATTATTGCAGCACAATATGACAGGCCTATATGATCAATACATAAAATCTTTTAGTAGCATTTTTTGAATTCCTTGTATTGTACATCTAAGAATAAATTTGAAATAAGATTTCTTCACTGAATTTATTTTTAAGATCAAAATAAAGTCGTTTTCAAATTTAGATAAAGAAGAAACTACTTCAAAAATCAAAAATAGATTAGCATTGTATTATTTTAAAGCAAGAGAAGTTAAAGTTTATAAATTTACCTAATGAAAACATATACAAAGGTTTAAATTAAATATAAGTTTGGAACATGTAATATGGAAAAATTGCTATTTTCCATCAGAATCAAATAATAGTATCATAATTTTATAATCATGTTAATATAGTTTAATTATCTCTTCCAGTTATAACTTGGTATTGCCTTGGTATGCTTAGTGTAAATTTAAATGGTATTGTCATTTTTTGTTATGTGTCCAACGAAAATTAAATGTAGAGCTTGAAAAAATGGCTTATCAGTTAAAGCAATTGCCTGTGAAGCCTAAACACCAAGGTTTGATTTTTCAGTACCTACATAGCCAGATGCATAAGGTAGCAAATCCTTCTGGATTTTGTTTACAGTGACTGAAGGCCCTAGTGGGCCCATTCCCTATCTCCTCTTCCTCTCTCCTCTCTCTCCCTCCCTCCTGACCTCTCTCTCAAATAAATAACATATTTTAAAAATAATATACTAAATTTAATGCCACTTAAAGAAAGAAAGATATTGGGTTGAAAAAGCTACCAAAAATAATTCAGTGAAAAAAATGCTGAATTGGGATTTCAAAGGAATATAAAATTCAGTATAGCAAAGAAAATCATGATTATTTGTGAAATTATCTGAGAAGATAACTTCCACTGAGATAAAAATTGTGGTTCACATGCAGCAAGAGAGCTGGATCTTTCTTCTGTCATGGTAAGTTATTATTGAAAGTGAAAAAGAAACTACAAAACCCAGTTGGAGATTAAATAATTCTCTGTTAAATAACCATAGGTCTTATTCAAGAGATTCAGTCCATCTTAGAATGCACTATAAAAAATAATGACAACCACTGAGATCACTGGAGCTCTGTTCTGGAAAATAACAGTAACTCTGACAGGAAATTGATTAATGCCACACAGGAATGGATTCATGAAAACAATTTACCAGACAATATGTCATATTTCATTATTTCTGGTATCATGTAGAAATGCTGCCTTCACAATACTGTATTTTGAGAATCACTGAAGTTTGCTTTTATTCAAATATAAAAATTCATATTTTTGTTTTCTAGTCTGAGATAAGCTTAATAATACTTTTTAATTTTTCACTTTTAGAAACAGCATAATGAACAGATTAGGATTTTGAAAAACATATAAATACATCAGTGGTATTGACTTTTACCTTGCTGTGCTTTTCAAGTTCCTAATCTTGTTTTTTTGACAATTTTTTAAAATTTATTTATTTATTTGAGAGAAAGAGAGAGAGAGAGGGTGGGTGAGCTAGGGCCTTTAGCCACTGCAAATGAATTCCAGACACATGTGCCACCTTGTGCATCTAGTTTACATGGGTATTGGGCAATTGGACCTGGCTCCTTAGGCTTCAAAGGTAGGTGCCTTAATCACTAAACTATCTCTCCAGCCCATCATCTTGTTTTTAATATATCTGTGCCCTCACTCTTTAGCTTAATATTCCCAACTCTCACATATTCTATACTTATGTTCCTGATGTTAAAAATCTTTCACTCTCGAGCTATAGAGATGGCTTAGCAGTTATGCGCTTGCCTGTGAAGCCTAAGGACACCGGTTCAAGGCTTGATTCCCCAGGACCCACCTTAGCCAGATGCACAAGGGGGCGCATGCATCTGGAGTTCGTTTGCAGTGGCTGGAGGCCCTACCACCTCCATTCTCTCTCCTTCTCTCTCCCTCTCTCTCTCTATGCCTCTTTCTCTCTGTCTGTCACTCTCAAATAAATAAATAAAAATAAACAAAAAAATGTTAAAAAGTCTTTCACTCTCTAATTCACTGTCTCTATTCCACTTTCTATTCCACTCTAATTCCACTCTCTATTAGAGATTGTCAAATCAGAAAAATCAAGCTACTGTAACTGGAGTGTTGGGTAGGATATGAGCATAGAATCTGCTTTTAGCCTCTGAGAGGTTTTCTAGAGTTTAAGATGTATGAAAAGTGATCTACTCTAGTTTAAATGCTTTCAGGAAAAGCTCAAATTTAATTTTATTTTATCACTGCTTAATTAGGAGTAGTTTACCAAAAAAAATCACTAGAGGTGTGATGTGTGAATAGTGAAAATTGTTTACCAAAATGTAAAGAAGAAATTCACATAAAATATTTTAACTCAGGGCTGGAGAGATGGCTTAGTGGTTAAGTGCTTGCCTATGAAGCCTAAGGACCCTGGTTCAAGGCTCGATTCTCCAGGACCCACATTAGCCAGATGCACAAGGGGCATATGCGTCTAGAGTTCATTTGCAGTGGCTGGAAGCCCTGGCGCACCCATTCTCTGTCTGTATCTGTCTCTTTCTCTCTGTCTCTCAAATAAATAAGTAAAAATAAACAAAAAAAAATGTAAAAAAAAATTTAATTCAGAAAATACATTATTAGCACTCAGGAGGCAGAGGTAGGAGGATCACCGTGAGTTTGAGGCCACCCTGAGACTCCATAGTGAATTCCAGGTCAGCCTGGGCTAGAGTGAGCCCCTACATTGGAAAAAAAAAGAAAGAAAAAGAAAAGAAAACACACTATTGGGAATGTAAAGTTCTTAGCTGTGAACTTCGTGAATACTTACTTTCACACTATGATAATGAGTATAATGAGCCTGACGTATTGACTCACATCCAGCTGTTATGATGCTAGGGTAGTATTTTTGTGAGTTCAAGGCCAGCTAGGATTACAATGTCAGTTCCAGAGTGCACACCTACGTTGACAAAGATTATGCATTTAAGACTGGCTAGAATCTTCATACTTGTTTTATTCTGCCATCTCTGTACCAGCCTCTTCTGTGCTTGAGTTCTCATTATCCTCACCAACAGTGGGGATCCAGATTATTTCCCTTTTTCTTTTTCTTTTTTTTTTTTTTTTTGTTGTTGTTTTTTCGAGGTAGGGTCTCACCCTGGTCCAGGCTGACCTGAAATTAACTCTGTAGTCTCAGGGTGGCCTTGAACTCATGGTGATCCTCCTACCTCTGCCTCCCGAGTGCTGGGATTAAAGGCATGTACCACAATGCCCAGCAGATTATTTCCCTTTAGTTTGATATATATATAATTATTTAGTAATTCATAAAAATGGGTCGATCACAACTCATTTCTAATGCTTTGTGGCGAATTTGTTACAGTAACATCTGACACAAACAGATGAGGGCAGCATGTTCGCTAATTTGTTTGTTATGCAATTAAGAATTTAACCTATATATTCTAGCTTATGAGGGACATCTTTTCCTGAAAAATGATCTGTTTCAATGTTGCCAAAGTGTGCAAGACTCTGAATTCCAAAATTCAGAATACTGAGAAGTCATTAGTTTTCCGTTTCACAAAGATCTGCCTCAAAGCTTCTTCAGCTTAATGTTCTCGCATAAATACAGCTAAAAAAATTCAGTTAATACCAGACATTTCCCTCTATCAGCTACAGTACTCCATTGTTTGTTGTTTTTCCTGTATGAAACATTGATAGGGATTGCAAGACTGACTAATGTGTTCTTAGCTCATTTCAGTGACTATTATGTCTGTATGTTCATTGAAGATTTTAATATTACTTCTAAATTTCTAGATGACAGCCCTTCAAAGGTAATCCAAATATAAATAAATCTAGCCTCACAGTTCTCTAAGTCTAGAAACTAACTCAATCTGTATCTCTACTTTAAAAATTTTTTTTAATATTTATTTATTTGAGACATAGAGAGAGGGGGAGGGAAAGAATAGGTGCACCAGGGCTTCCAGCTACTGCAAAAGAACTCCAGATGCATGTGCCCCCTTGAGCATCTGGCTTATGTTGATACTGAGGAATCAAACCTGGGTCGTTAGGCTTTGCAGGCAAGTGCCTTAACTGATAAGCTATCTCTCCAGCCCCTGTATCTCTACTTTTAAGCTATCTTAGTTATAAAATAAGAGCAAGAAATTCTGGTGTACCATTGAATGGTAGGGTAACTAAGAGTAACAATTGTGTATTCTGTATTTAACAAGATCTAAAAATATTTTGTATATTTTAGGCTGGAGAGATGTCTTAGCAGTTAAGGCACTTGCCTGCGAAGGCTAAGGACCAAGGTTCAATTCTCCAAGTCCCATGTAAACCATATGCACATGGGAGCGTATGTGTCTGGAGTTCATTGCTGCAATGCTCTTCATTGTATTATTTCCCATAAGATTCATATCTATTTCTACCTCTTCCTACTATATGTGTAAGACCAGGTTGCAGTTAACAATTGTGAATAGAAGAAGGATGAGGCCAATAAACTCGGTCCAACATTTTTTGTCTTAATATTCACAGGAAGGTTGTGAAGAAGATTCTCTACTTTGGTTTACCATATAGAAATATAATTTTTTTTTTTTTTTTGGTTTTTCGAGGTAGAGTGTCACTCGAGCCCAGGCTGACCTGAAATTCACTATGTAGTCTCAGGGTAACCTTGAACTCACAGCGATCCTCCTACCTCTGCCTCCCAAGTGCTGGGATTAAAGGTGTGTGCCTCCATACGAGGCTAGAAATATAATTTTTTATATGTGATTTTCCTTGTGTTTTTATTCACCCATTCATACATGTGATAATTACTAAGATTTTACATTGTGTTTACCTCCATATCAGCACCTTGAGAGAATGGAGATAATGAACTAAAAGAAATGATATACAGGCTAGATCTTTAAAGGTCATATTTCTGATTTGAGAGGACAATGATTTCTTTCTGAGTTAAATGAGATTTGAAGATCAGAGTATGAATGTAATGTAAAAATTAGAAGAGGACTATTTCCACATTTTTTGCTATGCAGTTCTTATCCTTGATTGATACCTTAACATCCTAAATTGTGTAATTTATTATTACACCTTGGATTTCTTCTCTAAATATAGATTGGATGTACAGTCTGCTATGAATAACAAATAAAGATCAAGACCACAGTTTTGCTACATTAAGAAAGATCAGGCATCTAAATACAATATCTTCATAATTGATGTTATTAGAATGGGAAAACACTTAGGGTAGAAAAATGAATAAGAATGTTTTAATCTCTAGTGCAAGGTTCTGTAAAAGTTGATTATTCTTATTCCTGTCAAATACCATTTATCAGAGAGTATCATACAATATCACTCAATGTCTTTCAACCAATTAATTAAAAAAATGGAAAATATTATATTCCAAAGCCTTGTAAAAATATGTGAATGCAAGCAACTTATTGCTTAATTGTTATGTGTTACAGTATGAAAAATATCAGCAAGGAAAATCTCTACACATAGCAACAGATATAGCAAATATATGCCAAATAGAATCCCTTTAAATTTCTATAGAGCTTAAAGCTGTATCAAACAATCTAAATCCCCAATAGATAACCCACAATTCATATCCAGTTGAACCAAAATAAAAATGTATACCCATGACTATCAGTTTTGATTGATATATAGCTGAAATAGTTTTGTTCCAGTACACCATACTTCAGAATTTTCCTTTATACAAGTTATAAGTCTGTGATACCAGTTCTTGTTTTATGATTTCTGCTTCTAGCTCTATGACAACTTCTTGGCTAAATTTCCACTAAATGATATATGACTATAGTCCCTCTGCTTGAATTAAAGTTTTCAAATGTGTTTGGTGTGATGTTATATCATTTTCAACCTCCAAATGCAAGCTATCACTTTGTTTGAATAAGAGGCATTGGAAGGTGAATAAGTGAAGAACTAGAATGATGAATTTTAAATACAGTCCCTGGACGCTTTAAATTCCTTAGCTGTTTTGTAAGCCAAAAATAAAGTGTAAAAGGTTTAAAAGGGTGTCATTCATATACCCCACAAAAAGAAAAAATTGTTTCACATCAAAACAGAAAACAATCACTCCAAGATATAATATACAAAATAATACTGTATAATAAAATGAAAAATTACACTAATGACAATGCTATTTAAATGTACTTATATTCCTGCATCACAAATACAACAACATAAAACAAAAATTTATTTTTTTCTTTTGTCTTGACAACTTCCATTATTATAGAGAATAAGCCATGATAATTCCCTCCACCCCATTTCCCCCTTCACAACTGCTCTCCATCATATCCACTCCCCTTCTCAATCAGTATCTTTTTTTATTTTTATGTCATCATCTTTCCATTCTGTTATGATTGACTTGTGTAGGTAGCACCAGGCACTGTGGGGTCATGGATATCCAGGCCATTTTGTGTCTGGGGGGAGCACGTTGTAAGGAGTCCTACCCTTCCTTTGGCTCTTACATTCTTTCCACCACTTCTTCCACAATGGACCCTGAGCCTTAAAAGTTTTGATAGAGATGTTTCATTACTGAGCACTCCTTGTCACTTCTTCTTAGCACTATGGTGCCTTTTGAGTCATCCCATAGGTCATTGCCATCTGAAAAGAGAAGCTTCTCTAACCAAAAGTGAGAGTAGCATTAATATATGGGTATGAACATTAAGAGAAGTGCTTCCTGGGTAGTTTGGTGAGCATAATATATACAGTTAGCCAGACAATAGCAGACGTTACACCCCTAGGACTCATGACTACCCCTGTTGTAGGTTTTCAGTATCAGGGTTGTATTCCCTCCCATGGAGCAGGCCTCCAATCAAATTAGAGGACGGTTGTTTTCCCCCATAACAAACATAACAAACATGCCACTATTGTACCTGTTGGCTCATTTGGCCTGGCTGGCTAAACTTAAGTCTTTCAGTATCCATTATTATTTATCTCCACTGGTGATGTCTCTCTCCCATGGAGCTGCATGCAGGATAGCTTTATCTAACTTCTGTCAGCTGGTCTAAAGAGAGGTTTGCAGCTCAGCACTAGCAAGGTTTGTCAGTGATCTTGCAGCCCAACCATGTAGAGTCTTCTGCAATAGGGTCTTACCATCCATTCTTGATTGGAAACCAAGAGCCTTGGTAATGGCCTGTAATGGTTTGAGGACATCAGGGAACTTTATGGCCAACAACTCACTGGTAGGTATCTTATCTTGGACATGGAAATTTTTCCAGTAACAATCAATGGCTTCTGGGTTTGCCATTATCCAAAAATGTAGGTCACCATATGTCTTATTCATAGCCTCTTAGATTTTGGTTGCCCCTCCCACCACCCTTCCTTTACTCAGTATCTTCCCCTGGCATCATTTATGTCTTTCTACCTTCAGTAATCTTTTCTGCTTAGGTATATACAATACCTTCCCGTAGGCATATACTTAGTGAGGTAACCCAAGCCCAGAAAGCCAAGTGCTACATGTTCTCTCTCATATGTGGATCCAAGCTACAAAATTTCTTAGACAGCATCTAAGTGTCTTTGAGACTTGTAATTTTGTTAATAGAACTTTCTACTAAGAATCAAAACTTGGTGATACATGATTGTCACTGAGCACTCTGGAGGATCCAGAGCCCCATGAATGCTAGACAGATACTCAACCTATTGACCTATTATTTATATTTTTGAGGAATTTTTAGTATTTAATTTGAGAAAGAGAGAAAATTAGCATGCCAGAGCCTCTTGCTGCTGCAGACAAACTCTTAAGTGCTTGTGTCACTTTGTACATCTGGCTTTATGTGGGTACTTGGGAATTGAACCCAGGCCAGCAGGCTTTGCAAATAAATGTCTTTAATCACCAAGCAACCCTTCTAGCCCTATTATTCCTATATATATTGTTTTTTTGAGGTAAGGTTTCACTCTAGCCCAGGCTGACCTGGAATTCACTATGGAGTCTCAGGGTGGCCTCAAACTCACGGCGATCCTCCTACCTGTGCCTCCCGAGTGCTGGGATTAAAGGTGTGCACCACCATGCCTGGCTGTATGTATATTTTTTATTAAGTAGAAACTTTGCATGTTGGCACTATCAATTTCTTCTTCCCTGCCACCATTCTACTTAGGGCTCTCCTTAATGGGATTATTGGTGTTCACCACACAGTTGTGGGTTATGAGTTGTGAAAGCAGCAGTCAGTCATGTGGAGGGCTATGCCTGTGGATATTACTTCCCCTCCTGTGGTTCCTACATTCTTTCCACCCTCTCTCCAGCAAACTTCCCTGAGCCTTGGTGGGTGTGCTGAAATCTACTTTAGTGTTGAGTTCTCAACAGCTTCTGAATTTCTGCTTTGGTACATTTTGAGTATCCTCAGTGTCTGTCTGCATCACCCTAGCCCCAGTAATCAGATTTGCTGTGGAAGCAGCACTCTTGTTCATCTCTCCAGTTCCTCTGGGTTTCACTGTGGCCCTGGCTGCTGTGCGAGGGGTGGTTCATCTCCTACCAGGGAGTCATCTCTCTATTCATGTTTTGTTGGTAGATTAAGGTGGTCTTCTGTTCTCCTTCCCTTCTGAAAAACAAAAACAGATTCTACAACAGATATTTATATTTTAAGAAAAGGAAATCTGAAACAGTATTTTTTTCAGAACAGTAAGAAATTACTAGGACATAACAGCATGCTAACAATTATATTGTCAATGTTTATGATATCAATGTCATCCTATTTTCAGTCAATTTGTTCATTCTCATTCTATATTTTCTAGGTAGTTAACAATAGTCATACAAGAGTTTGTTAATAAGATAATATAATTTAAAAATGTTATTTCTTTACCAATATTTATATAAATATTTCTATTTGTATTCCTACCAATCTTTAACTGAATTATTAATACAATTCTATTCATACAGTGCAATTCTGGTAGCAAAATATAGTTCCATTCTGTTATTAAGTTATCATAAAGAATATTTGAACAAATTTTATCCTCAACAATTTGTGAAAATTTTCCTTATGACTTTCTTAGAGCAAGATAAAAGTCAAGTATGTCTTACTTAATAATAAAAAGACTGATAAAATAAAGGCACATAGAGAAATAAGATGATGAATTATTCTATTTTTTTTTTGAAGCAGGGTTTCACTCTAGCCAAGGCTGCATGGAACTCCCTCTGCATCCCAAGCTTGCATTGAACTTATAGTCGTCCTCCTCCTTCAGCTCCCAAGTGCTAGTATTAAGATGTAAGATACCACAGTCAACTTGAATCATTCATTCTATTTTTAATTGAAAATATTAGTGTATATTTTAGAGTACAATGTGGTTTTCCAATGCATTTGTATATCATGTGATGTTAAAATTATACTACCCTGCATACTCATTACAAAAAGCATTTATCACTTTTTGGGGAGAACATTTAAAATCTTCAACTTGAGCTTTTTAAAATTACAAAAAATTAATTTCAGACACTGAAATGTGCAGTACAAGAGTAAAACTTATTTGTCCCTCTACAAACAGAAACTTTGAATTTGAATTCATTGTCTGACATTTCTCCTTCCATTGTTTGTGGAACATTTCTCTTAATTTTTGAACTCTGTCCCCACTTTATTCTACTGCTAGCAGCTTGGCATTTGTTTTTTTTTTTTTAAGGTAGGGTCTCTCTTTAGCTCGAATTCACCATGTAGTCTCAGGGTGGCCTCAAACTCACAGTGATCCTCCTACCTCCTGAGTGCTGGGATTAAAGGCGTGCGCCACCACACCTGGCAGGCTGGCTTTCTTTTCTTTCTTTCTCTCTTTCTCTCTCTCTCTCTTTCTTTCTTTCTTTCTTTTTTTCTTTCTTTTTTTCTTTCTTCCTTTCTTTGGTTCAGTTTGTCATTTTTTAAGATAATACTTTTAAGTGAGACAATATAGTATGTGTCATTTTGAATTTAGCTAATTTCATCTAACCTAGTATGCCATACACATACCATACAAGTCTGAGTAGCATTCTGCTATAGCACTGTGTGTATGTGAGCACTCATCACATTTTTAATCCATTTGATAAACCCTTACATTTTTCTATTGTGACAAATGCTAGAGTGAACATGGAAATGCAAACGTCTATTAGACATTTTGATTTCAATGCTCTGGATTATGTACCCAGCAACAGTTGTACTAATTTATATTCCAACCAATGTGTACATTGAACCTTTTTTTTCCTAAATTTTGACTAACTTTTATTTAAATATTTTTTAATTTATTTATTTATTTATTTATTTGAGAGCGACAGACACAGGGAGAAAGACAGATAGAGGGAGAGAGAGAGAATGGGCGCGCCAGGGCTTCCAGCCACTGCAAACGAACTCCAGACGCGTGCGCCCCCTTGTGCATCTGGCTAACGTGGGCCCTGGGGAACCGAGCCTCGAACCGGGGTCCTTAGGCTTCACAGGCAAGCGCTTAACTGCTAGGCCATCTCTCCAGCCCTAACTTTTATTTATAATAGCCATTCTAAGAGGTGTGAGATGAAATATCATTGTCCTTTTTCCTGATGAATAATGATAATTAGCATTAAATATATAGTCTGTTTACATATCTTAAAAATGTGTATTCATGCATGTACCTCCCTCTTTTTTATCTTCATGTGTGTTTATAATGTGTGTCAGGGAGCATGTTGTGGGAAAGTAGTAGTGCATATGATAAGTGCTTTATCTGCTGAGGTATCTCCCAAGTCCTATTAATTCATTTTAATTCAATTATTATTGGTCAACTTTTATATTGTAGTAAGAATTTTATTTAGCCTAAGATGGTATAATGTTTGATACTTATTTTAGTGATTTATTTCTCAATTTATTTTTGTGATTCACATTTTTGTTATGGCTTGTTTTGTTTTATTTAAAGGGCTACAGATTCAACACAGGGACCTGCTCTCAGCCTCTGAGCTACATCCCCAGCCTTTCAATTCATATTGATATGTATTGATCATTTCAGGATTATTTTCTATTTGTATACGTGCTGTGGATATTAAGAACTTGTTGAAGGAATAGAACTATAAATATCTTTCCCAGTTAGGTAGACTATCTCTTTCCTCTACTGGTTGATTCTGCATATTTGTAGCAGTGTTTAATCACAATCCTATTGTCAACTTTACTTTCAACTTTCTTGTGTTGGTGGCCTAGCAAAAAATTCATTGCTTATGCCAATTTCTTAAATTGTTTTCTTTTTGTGTTCTTTCTGAAATTTCATTGTATCAAGTCTTATATTTAGATTTTTGTTTCATTTTCAGTTGACATTTTTTAATGCTAAAAGTGATCTAGTTTCATTCTTCTGCATATTTACCCAGCTCTGCCAGAACCAAATGATTTGTCAAAAAGACCATCCTTTTTAAATGGGTGCATTATTTCTAACTTTGTCCAAAATCAATTGGTTATTGTATTTCTGGATAATATATTTCCTGTCTCTACATGTGAGTTTTATTCCAATAACATTAGTCTTAGTTACTATAGCTTTGTTGTCTGTGCTGAACGCAGGTATTGTGGTATATTTTGCTTTATTCCCTTTTAGGTTCACTTTGGCTACTCTAGGCCTCTTGTGCTTCCATGTCAGTTTGAGGGAATAGTGTCCACTTTTAAAAAACATGTTATTATTTCTTTTTGTTATCATTTTAAATATTTCATTTGTAAATTTGAGAGTGAGAGAGAGAGAAAGGAAGAAAGACAGAAAGGAAGAAAGAAAGAAAGAAAGAAAGAAAGAAAGAAAGAAAGAAAGAAAGAAAGAGAGAGAGAGAGAAAGAGAGAAAGAGAGAAAGAGAGAAAGAAAGAGAGAAAGAAAGAGAGAAAGGAAAAGATGAATGGACACACCAAGACGCATCCTCCAATTCCTACATCTGGTTTTATGTGGGTACTGGGGAATTGAACCCAGACTGCCAGACTTTGCAAGCAAGAGCCTTTAACTGCTGTGCCATCACTCCAGCCCATGTATCAATATTTCAATGGGATTTGAATAGAATCTACAGATGGTTTTGAGGGTCATCTTTTGTTATATACTAATTTATTTTGATATAACTCTTGAATTTAAAATATTTGTATATTGACTTATTTATTTATTAATGAAAGAAAGAGGCAGATATAGAGAGAATAGGTGCATCAGGGCCTCTGGCCACTGCAAACAAACTCCAGATGCATGTACCACTATGTGTATCTGGCTTACATGTATACTAGGGAATTGAACCTGGGTCCTTAGGCTTCCCAGGCAAGCTTTACAGGCAACTGCTAAACCATCTCTCCATCCCATGACTCTTCATTTTAAATTTTTATTAAGTATATTTTATATCTAATAAATGAAAAAATTACCAGTTTTATATATCTGAGTGTATAGAAAAACATTGAGTAGTCAAACTTCTACCATTATAGTCAGAAGCTAATTACTTGTGCAGCTATGTTACAGAATTAGTTTACCTTTTTGTTATTGAAATTCGTTAGACTTAAAAATATATATTTTTTTGGCTAAAGTAAATTGTTCTATGTCAGCCATTTCCACTTTACAAATTCTTACATTCCATAAAATTTCACACTCCTTTGTTTAATATTAGGAAGAATATTTTATTTTACTTCAGTTAGATATCTTACAGAAGTATTATAGCCATTGATTATATGATTGATAATTTCTTACAAAATTATATTTACATTTTGAAGACAATAGGGTCATTTATAATCAAGTAGGATACATTTAAAACCAAACCCTGAGAAAGTCACATAAAGCTGTCATATTGAATGAGTGATAAACAAAAATGTCAGAGAAGAGAATAAGGCTCTCTGACCTTCACACAAATTCCCCACTGATACAGGGTTGAGAGCCTTTTAAACTTTGTGACCTACTTAGCGTGGCTGTAAATGTCATACTTATTCATAGCAACATTTAATGCTTTCCTGTATTTTGCTAAACTATTTACCAGAATGATATATCGCAATGTAGAATTCTATAGCTTGATTGTGTAGTGCAAAAAGACTTGCATTGTTTATCAGTCTGAAGTGGAATGCAGTTCATTGTCATTGAGAGTCAGAGTGTTTGTGTGATATGAGAAGGGGGAGGGGAAACACCTTATGTTTTCAGTAAAACATTTATTACTTTTATAGCTGTTTTCCTTTTCATAGTTTACTTCTCTCCATTATAAGTAAATCACACTATAATGCCTTTCATACATATTTTTTATATTTATTTTGGCCTTCTTACCCTGTGTTAAAACATGGTCTGATTCTAATCTATCATATTTTACACAATCTTTCTCATAAATTGACTACTGAGCAAAGTAATTTGCAAAAGAAATCTAGAATTTCAAGGAAAAGCCACCCACATTATACAGTCAGGAATAACTCAGAATTGGAAAGTTGAATTTTTTCAGTTCTATTTATATAAATGTTCCATGCTGTCTTTCTCATTCTTATAACTGCTACAAATTAGAAAAGATTTTTTACAGAAATTTAAATAATTCAAAAAATATCTTGTGATGGGGATATAGCTCATTTGTTAAAACACTTACCTAGCATCCACAAGGCCCTGCAATTGGGATCAAGTGCTGCCAAGAATAAATAAATAAGTAAAATTGCACATAGCCAACACTGCAAGAGGCTTTAAGGTAATATTTAACTTCTTCATATGAGAACATTAATAAAAATATTCTCTTGTTAACTAAACCTACTAGGCTCAAAATTGAGAGTTTTTGCAAAAATATTTAATCACTGCTGCTATTGGCCATGTTTAAAAAGCTCTATGGTAATACAAACAGGGAAAGAATACTATAAATTACTTGGAGAAAATGTTGGTAATAATATTTTTGAGTATTGATTGTAGAAATAATCATATGTACATATATATAGTATATGTATCCTTAAAGATGTTCTATGTACAATGTAAATTATAAACAATTTTTAGGGCTATGGATATAGTTCAGTGGTAAAGTTCTGGGTATCAGTGACACCCCAGATTCAATGCCCAGCACAAAACAAAACAAGATTAAAAACACCAATTTTTAAAAATCAATGAAAATCTGAAAAATGCAATTGATAAAACTCAAAAGAAAGAATAGCCATAAGAATCATAAAAATTAACTTAAATAATTTTTAAATAATTTATATTTAAATATATTTGTGAACCTCTTGCCACTGTGAGCAAATTCCAGACACATGCACCACTTTATAATCAAACCTGGGCCAGCAGACTTTGCAAAAACAGTGCCTTTAACTGCTGAGCCATCATTCCAGTCAAAATAATTAATTTTAAAAATCGTATTATTTATTTATCTCCTTAATTGATCGAGAGAGAGAGAGAGGGAAACAGAGAGAGAGAGAGAGAATGTATACATCAGGGTCTCCAGCCACTGCAAACGTACTCCAGATGCACGCGCCACCTTGTAAATCTGGTTTATATGGGCCTGGGGGAATTGAACCTGAGTCTTTTGGCTTTGTAAGCAAGCATCTTAACCACTAAGCCTTCTCTCCGGCCCCCAAATAATTAATTGTTATGGACACTGAGAGTATATGTATTTAATTATCCCTTGTGGGTTACTTTTCATACATTGGCTCACACATTTTTGCCCTTATTATCCTTTGCCAGAGACAGCAAACATGCCATTTCAGGATCACTAGGAATCGAGCACTGAAGAGCTGCTTGACACAGTTCCAGCCCAGCTGTCTCTTCCTGGGAGTTCAATGTGGCCCCTCTATAGAAAAATCCTTGGCTCTCTTCACTACAGAAATATGTGGTTTTCTATATAATGTTTGTCTTTCTCTGTCTTTCACTTGGTGTCCCAATCTCTAAGTTTACTTTTCTAGAAAAAATTGGTGTTGGTAAAGTGTTGGTCAATGTACCTGAAAGAGGCTCTGGCATAGAATTGGAAAAACAAGAAAATGGGTCAAAGATAATTGTTTTCCTTAAAGGCCTTAAAGAAAGTCAGGCATGGAGTACAGTAAACTTAGGAGGAAACAATGAACCTCCTGGAACAACGTTAACATTGTTATATGACTAATTTTTCTAAATGGTGGCAATTGCAATTGATTCTTTACCAGGAACCCTTACAGAAAAACAACCGAAGTCAGAAATAGTCCAATTGGGGGGACCAAAGTCTAAGTATTGGAGGAACATGAAAAGGAAACTTCAAAATAAATAATTAAAGGATAAATGGATCTTCTAGATCAGTGATTAATGATGGGAAGCCCCATTTGTGGTTGTTTTGTCTCTCACCTTTAATAGAGTAATTGAAAGTAGAAGTCCAGGAAATCACAAGTGCTTGACCACACATACATGGGGAAAATGTGAAAACAGTTAATCATTACAGGGGCCTGATGACTTTACTTGAGGTGAATAATTATGGGATTGTTTGATGATAAGGAATAACAAAAAATTTCTATGAATTCTGTGAAATTGTACCTTTCTTGAAGTTTGTTCTTGCATGACGTGGTCAGAAAATAAAAGACTGAGGCTAAGAGCTGTGCAAGAGAGAGAGAGAGAGAGAGAGACAGAGAGAGAGAAGAGAAAGACGGAAAAACTCAACTGCCTTCAGCATTTGCCTGTCAGCTTGCACCAGAACTTGACTTTGAGTCGTTATTTCACTGCTCCCTTTCACACCTCTCTTCGGGGACCCTCTTTCAAGCCAGGGCTGGACCCCGGCAATCCTTATACATCATCCTTTGGCTGCTGGATCTAGAAAGCTGATAGGTGAACTTTACATGGCAAGCATATTGCTTTTCATCTACTTAATAATGGAGTTGCTTAAACAAATCAAATGTGTATATATTAATAATCATATCAAGATCTGTAATCCCTCTAGACACAATGGTATTGTAATTAAACAAGAATTGCTTTGTTCTTCTACAAGCCTGTCAGATCTTTGTTTTAATTATCTTCCCACCTCTAGGCTTTTTCCTATTCAAACAGTATGTAAATTAATGTCTTCCATTTTGAACAAGGTTGAGGGATAAGAATTTCTCTGGAATATTCCCTTATAGTTGTTTTAACCACTACCTTCCTTCCTGTGGAATGTACATAAAGATAATGTAGACACTTAATTCTGGAGAGTAAGTTATCTAAAAGATTAAAGACATACAATTAACTAAATGAACACCAAGAACCTTTAGGATCCTTAAAGTATAACAGATGGAAAATAACCTCAGAAATTTTAAATAAGTTTTGAAAATAAGGTAAAATTATGTCATCACTCAAGCAAATGTATTAATACAATAAATATTTTAAATATTTTATTTATTTATTTATTTATAAGAGAGAAGAGGCAGATAGAGAAAGAGAATTGGCACCCCAGGGCATCTAGACACTGCAAACTCCAGACTCATGTGCCACCTTGTGCATCTGGCTAACATGGGTGCCAAAAAGTGGGTGCTACTGTGCTTGGCTATGCTACTGGCCAAACATTCTTCAAAATAAGTCAGTGTTTTTCAGTGACCCACTGCTGCCATATCATCATCATCATCATTGTATTATTATATTATTATATCATCTTGTTCTCTCTCTCTCTCTCTCTCTCTCTCTCTGTGTGTGTGTGTGTGTGTGTTTGTAATGACTCTTCCCTTGTGATCTGGCCTTAGTAGTTTACTTAGCAGAAGTGATCGATGCCATGCAACTTTTGAGACTAGGCTGCGAAAGGCCAGGTGACTTCTGCCTGGCACCTTCCCTTTCAAAATGTATCTCTTTGAGTGCTGATCCCTTCTACAGGAAGCTTGGTTACCCTAAAGCCACCATGGGCACAGGGGTGGTGGTACATAAGGATAGGAGAACACTAGAGGAAGCCCAGCTATAGCAGCCTCCAGCACTCCTATCTTGCCAGCACAGGCACCAGTCTTAGAGAAGAACCAGCCTTTCAGATAATCTTGGCCCCAAAATCTTATAGAAATATATCAAATGGGCTGAAGAGATGGCTTAGTGGTTAGTATGCATGCCTGCGAAGCTTAAGAATGCAGGCTTAATTCTCCAGGTCCCATATAAGACAGATGGATGCACATGGTGACACATTCATCTGGAGTTCATTTTCAGTGGCTGGAAGCCCTGGAGTACCCATTTTCTCTCACTCTCTCTCTCCCTCTCTGTCTCTCTAATTAATAAAAATAAAATTTTCAAAAAAATAAATAGATAAAGCATTGTATCCAACAGTGAATAATTTGATTTTAATGATTATGAAAATTTATTTTAAAAATCAACCAAGACTTAGTATCTGGAGTTTGTTTGTAGGGGCTAAAGGCCCTGGCACATCCATTCTGTCTGCTTGTCTATCTTCTCTCTATCTCTTTTTGTTTGCAAATAAATAAATAAAAATATATATTTTTTTTAAAAAAAAAGAATCAAGCCAGGCATGCTGACACACACCTTTAGTCCCAGAACTTTGGAGGCAGAGGTAAGAGGATCACCATGAGTTTGAGGCCACCCTAAGACCACATAGTGAATTCCAGATCAGCCTGGACTAGAGGGAAACCCTTCCTCAAAAAATCCTAAAGAAGAAAAGAAAAGAATAGCCCAAATAACTGTCTTGCTGGAGATTTTAAATAGCCTTACCTTTGCATAAATGAGCAAGAATAAGCAAATATGTACAAAAGGTGGTAAGATACAAGGTTCTTTAATGATTCTCAAAAGAGAATCTGCAAAGTAGGGAGAAGAATTCTAAGATATAAAAGCCTGGGAAAGCCAGGTATTGGTGGTGCCCTCCTTGAATTCCAGCACTTGGGAGGGAAGGGCAGGAAGATGGAAAGCTGGCAGCTAGCTGTACTACACTGTGAAATCCTGTCTCAAAACCAGCAAGCAAAATGAAGACAAGAGAATTATGATGCTTAATCTCTGATTGTCAACTTGACACGATTTAGAATTGCCATGAAAACAAATCTCTTAGCATGTGTTAGAGATTTTTCTAGATTATATTATGAGGTAGGCAGATCCCATACAAATTTTGGACAGCACCATTCAAGAGCTGGGAAACCCTATCTCTTGTCCTGTCCTGTCCTCTCCTCTTCCCTCTCCTTTCCCTTTTGAACTGAGGGCCTTAGGTAAGCTAGTAACCACTCTTCAACTAAGCTACATCTCATCTACACTGGATAATAGATAATGTGTTCACCTTACCCTAGTAGGATTTACCACATGTAAAGTAATTATATCTGCTCTCCTCTCCTATTATTTTCAGCTGTATCAAGTTGGAGCCTGTCTGTTGCTGAGACCACAGCTTGACTTTATTATTCTCCCTACTCAGCTCTGCTTCTTATACTCCTTTTCTGTTGAAAGCACAACCTTTCAAATTGTTCAAATTAATTTCCACATCACTAATTTGCAAGTATTTAAATGATTGGTGCTTACTGTTTAATGAAAACTGGGAAACTGGTTAATGGAATATTATGTTTTCAGTGGCAAAGCACGTGAAGAAGCAAAAAAGGCTCAGACACCTATATGGAAGACACTTTTGAATTTTATTAGCTTTATATTTAGTACTACATGAAGAACTTGGCTAGGGATTCAAAACTTGTGGCTGAAATGTAACCAGTTATTCTGCCATGTTTTCCATGCCAGAATAAACTCATTCACTCCAAAGTATAAACCAAAATTAAATCCCTTCCTTCCTAAAGTTGTTTCTGGTAAGGTTTATGTTCCAGCAATAATCAAAGTAAATAATGCACATGGTTATTATGAATAATTTTGCAAAACATAGAGGAAGAAAGACAACATACTTTTGGCAATTTAGAAGTTGTGATTGCTAAGCACTATTACATACATCTTTCCATCTACTTTAATGAGAAAGTATTGGACATTTCCAAAAGTTATCTAAAACATCTGATAGCTTTCCCCAATAATTGACATTAGTTAGTTAAGAAACTCATGTAGGGCTGGAGAGACAGCTTAGTGGTTAAGGTACTTACTGACAAAATCAAAGGATCCAATTTAGTTACACAGGAACCATATAAGCCAGATGTACAAGGTGGCACTTGTGTGTGGAGTTCATTTACGGTGGCTGGAAGCTCTGACATACCCATTTTTCCCCACTCTCTCCCTCTTTCTCTCTCCCAAATAAATAAATGAAATAAACAAAAATATTTTTTAAAGAAACTCATGTAATAAAAACAGTAAAATGGTCAAGCTGAATACTGTGCTCAGTTGCTGGACATTTTATCCGTTAAAGTATTGTAGTGATTTGATTCAGGTGTCCCCCATAAACTTAGGTGTTCTACATACTAGGTTCCCAGCTGATGGAGATTTGGAAGTTAATGTCTCCTGGAGGCAGTGTATTGCTAGGGGCAGGCTTATAGGTATTACAGCCAGTGGCCTCTTGCCAGTGTTTGGAACACTCTGCTGTTGCTGTGGTCAACCTCGTGTTGGCCAGGGGGTAATGTCCATCCTCTGCTCATGCTGTCATTTCTCCCTTCAATCATGGAGCTTCCTCTAGAGTCTGTAAGCCAAAATAAACCTTTTGTTCCCCACAAGCTGCTCTTGGTCGGGTGATTTCTGCCAACAATGTGAGCCTGACAGCATAAAATATAGATGTATCTATGCATATAAATATATATTCCAATTTAATCAACATATTAAAATTTATAGATAAACTATGAAGTGACTGATACAATTCACAAAGTTTTTTTTCTAATTTTTTTTTTAATTTTTTATTTATTTATTTGAGAGCGACAGACACAAAGACAGATAGATAGAGGGAGAGAGAATGGGCGCGCCAGGGCTTCCAACCTCTGCAAACGAACTCCAGACGCGTGCGCCCCCTTGTGCATCTGGCTAACGTGTGTCCTGGGGAACCGAGCCTCGAACCGGGGTCCTTAGGCTTCACAGGCAAGCGCTTAACTGCTAAGCCATCTCTCCAGCCCCACAAAGTTTAATCTATATGAACTAAAACTGAGAGAAAAGATACATTATGAAGCATTTACTATCTAGTATGCCAAGTTAATGAATTATATTAGTAAGTAATACAATCATATTTTAATCCCTGACTTTGTAATAATCAAATGTGATGTGTCATTACATGATACATGGATAACAAAAAATAAATTTATATTTATTTCCTCTTGAAAATCTATGCACTTATATTCTGATATTTCCAATAATTTTTATTTTTTTAAATTTTATTAGTTTTATACTCAGTGAATAAAGGCAAGTTGGTACCTTTGTTGGTCACCTCTCTGTCCTCCACCCTCCATAGGGACCCTCCTTGTTGGGGTATATGGGTCATGCATTGTGGGGTTAGCCATCTGTTATGTGTAAGAGGCAATGTCTCTGTGTATCATGACCCAGCATGTGGCTCTGACATTCCACCCCCTCTTCTGCAAATTTCTTGAGCCACGTTGGGTTCATTTTAGGTCTGCTTCAGTAATGAGGTCTTGGGAGCCTCTGTGTCTTTGGGTATCTGATTTGGTAGGAATTGATTGTTCTCTGTGCCTATCTCCATTACCTTTGTGTTGGTACCAGGTTCACCTATAAAACAGCACCCTTGCTTGTTTCACTAATTATTCTTAGTTTCAGCTGGGGCCCTTTGAGGTATAATGGGGCGGCTCTCTCCTTAGGATATGCATGTATCTGAAAAAGAGAAGCAGATTCTCTAACAGAGAGCAAAATTAGGAACAGATAAATGGGATAACCCTTATTTTTTAGAGTGAATTTAATAGGTGTAGGCCCTCTTTTAGCCCACAATGGGTGGGAGCTTGATAATGGAGAGTGGGCTCATATTTGGATATGGTCCTGACTTGTTTCCCAGATCCAGCTATGGGTCCCGTACCACTGAGGGGATCAGTTAGCCAAATCAAGAGCAGTTGGTTTCCCCCCATGTCTGTGTGCCACTATTGCACTTATATGAGCATCACAACAGGTTATTTGCTGCTAAGAAGGTTGGACCATGAGTTGCTTGGACAGATATTGGTCGTTTCCCCCAGTCGCCCATGTAGCACCTTCTGGCACTAGACACGCTGACTGTCTGGGGACTGACTCTCTTCCAGCTTCCAGCTTCCAGCTATGTCACTGCATGTTACATGCCAACAGCATATGGTGTCTTCAGCAGTAGGGTGTTACCACTAACCTTTTGTGGATTATCAAGTACTCTGACAGAAATCTGCCTTCTTTTGGGAAACCTTGTAGGTCTCTCTGATCAAAAACTCATTGTGGATGATAACCACCTGCGGAGTTACAGGTCAGTACCCAAGAACGGAAGGAAGAAAAATCTAAGTATTATAAAAGAGATAGAGAGAGCTGGAGAGATGGCTTAGTGGTTAAGTGCTTGCCTGTGAAGCCAAAGGACCCCGGTTCAAGGTTCCATTCCCCAGGACCCATGTTAGCCATATGCATAAGGGGGTGCATGCATCTGGAGTTTGTGTGTAGTGGCTGGAGGCCCTGGTGCACCCACTCTCTCTCTATCTGCCTCTTTCTCTGTGTGTCTGTCGCTTCCAAGTAAACAAATAAATGAATGAGCATTTTAAAAAAAAAAGATAGAGAGATGAAAGAAGAGTGAGAGAATGACAGAAAGAAACAGAAACAGAAGAAGATTAAGGTCAGTCTTCATCATACCCTCTTCAGGGCCTTGTGATCCAGGTGTTCCCTCTAACGGCCTGGTGAAGGTTCAATTATTTGCTTTCTTTTAGGATGTAGAATTTTATGGTACCATGATTGCTTGGTTCCAGTTTTATGTACCCCACCCCCTCACCTCAAGATGCTTGCTAGGTATGTCGGCATCATGGGTAATATAGCTTTAGATCAGGTATGGTGATACCTCCAGAGGTGTTTCTTTTGCTGAGGATATGTTTGGATATCCAAGGCCTTCTCCCTTTCCATGTGAATTTTCAGATCATTTTTCCTATCTCTGTGAAGAAAAAATGTTGGGATTTTGACTGTAATTGCATTGAATCTGTATATTGCCTTGGGTAGGATTTCCATCTTCATAATGTTAATTCTGCCTACCCGGGAGCATGTTGAGAGACCAAAAAGAAATAACACATAAATAATTAAACAATGACACTACCATTGTAGGACAAATCATTGTGAACAAAGGAGGAGCCCGCTGGGGCTCAGCTCAGATAAGGAACTAACTGGTTAAAGTGCCGACCTTTGCTTCTGTAACTCATGCTCACTTGCTCAACAGGACATTCCAGAAATACTTAACTGTGGGGGCCTCTGGCCCCTGGCAAAAGATAGGATCTACAAGCAGTCTGCTGACCAGAGATGAGCAAATAGAAATGTTCTCACATGCACCTTCTTGGAACCAATCATTTTAAAAGATGCAATGTGATGTATCCCTTTTTCCCTTCCCACTTTTTTCCTTTATAAACCCCTACTTTTAGAATGTGGGGCTCTCTCCCACTCCCGCTGCGTCGGTCTGTGTGGATTGACTCCCTGCTTAAACTTGACATTAAAAGAAACCTGTTGCTTTTACATTTGAGTGTCTCAGCTTCTGTGGCGGCCCTCTAGGTGACTCCTGAGTGGTGGGGGTCTTGGCTCCTGGTCAGAGGTCTTATCACAACAATGTGAGGTCTTTCCATTTTCTCAAGTCCTCCTCAATTTTTTTTTTTGAGTGTCTTCTTGTTTTTATTGTATAGATCTTTCACTTCCTTGGTTAATATTAGTCCAAGGTTTTTTTGTTGTTGCTATTGAAAATGGGACATCACTTATTTCTTTCTCTGTATCTTTGTCATTTGCATATAGAAAGGCTACTGATTTTTTGCATTGATTTGGTATCCTGCTAATTTGCTGAAGGAGTTAATCACCTTCAAGAGTTTTGGGATGGAGGCTCTTGGGTCTGTTAAATATAGAATTGAAGTACCAAGACCCCCAGATGAAGTTGGGGTCCTTGGGAGTCCCCCAGTGAACTGAGAAAGCCAAGACAATCAAATGCAATAACAACAGGATTCTTTATTGTCAAGCCTAGGCAGGGACTCAATCCACACAGCAGGAGTGGGAGAGAGCCCCTTTCTTTTGGGGGAAGGGGTTCATATAGGAATTTGAACAAAGAAGTAGGGGATAGATACATGATTGGTTGATTTAAACAGTTCTGATTGGTTTGGGTTTTCCGCGGACAAAGTTGGGGGCAGGAACTAGGGGCACTCCAGGCAGATGAGGTAATCTCCATTGTGATGGCTAAGCAAACAGTGGTACTTTAATTGATAGGTTTATCTAAGCAGGTGATCTGAGGAGAGAGGCCTCCTGGAGTGGAGTGTTTCTGGAAGGGTCCTTGACTTGGAGATCTTATCTAAGCAGGTTTTCAGGAGACTGGACACCCCCCCCCCCCAGTGGAGTGTTTCTGGAATGCCCTTGAAATGGAGATTCCTCAGAAACTTTAGGGGGAAAGGCAGCAATTAAGCATGCAAAGTTTACAGAAGCAAAAGGTCAGCACATTAGCCAGCTAGTTCTCTAAGTCAGGCCTGGGCCTTTTTAAAATGGTTATATTTGGCCTATCAGAATCATGTCATCTATGAATAGATCTAACTTCTTCCTTTCATAATTGTATCCCTTTTATTTCTTTCTCCTGTCATATTGCTTGAGAGAGAACTTTCAATACTATATGGAAGAGCAGAGATGAGAGTGGACACCCCTGTCTTGTTCCTGATCTTAATGGGAATTCCTCCAGTCTCTCTTCATTAAGTATTATTTTGGCTTCAGGAGCTTTGTATATAGCCTTGATTATGTTAACATATAAACTGACCATGCCAATTCTCTCCAATGTTTTGATCATGTAGTGATGTTGAATTTTATCAAAAGCCTTTTCTGCATCTATCAAAATGATCATGTGGTTTTTGTGTTTAACCTTGTTTATGTGGTGTATTACATTGACAGATTTCCATATATTGAACCACCCCTGCATTCCTGGGATGAATCCCACTTGATCAAGGTGTATAATGCTTTTGATGTGTTATTGGATTCAGTTTGCAAGGATTTTGTTCAGGATCTTTGTGTGTAAGTTCATCAGGGAAATAGGCCTATAGTTTTCTTTTCTTGTAGCATCTCTGCCTGGTTTTGGAATTAGGGTAATACTAGCTTCATAGAAGGAGTTGGGGAGTTTTCCCTGTTCTCTAATTGTGTGGCACAGTTTGAGAAAGACTGTTTTGAGTTCTTCTAGGAAGTCTTGATAGAATTCAGCTGAGAAGCCATCTGGCCTTGGACTCTTCTTTTTTGGGTAGGTTTTTTATTACTTTTTCAATCTCTATGAATGTGATAGGTTTATTTAGGAGATTAATCTGCTTTAAGTTTAGCTTTAGTAGATAGTATACGTCATGGAATTTATCCATTTCCACCACATTATCCAGTTTTGTGTAATAGAGGTTTTGTAAATAAGTCCTAATGATTCTCCCAATTTCACTGATGTCTGTTGTGATCTCTCCCTTTTCATTTATAATTTTGTTAATTTGAAGCATCTCTTTATTTTGCTTGATCAAATTAGCTAGGGGTTTGTCAATCTTGTTTATTTTTTCAAAGAACCAGCTCTTTGTTTCATGAATTTTCTTAATTGTTTTATTATTTTCCAATTCATTAATTTATGCTCTGATCTTAATTATTTCTTTCCATCTGGAGCTTTTTGGGTTGGATTCTTCTTGCTTTTCCAGTGCCTTTAGATGGGTGGTTAGGTTGTTGATTGTCAGGAGCCATAGAGCAAAAGCCTCTCCATTTTGCCTGGGCCTGCTCATAAACTGACTCATTGCTCAGAAAGCTGGTCCATCCAGCTTTCTGTTAGGTACTTTTGGAGCTGGTCAGCAGACTGCTTACAGAATCTTATCTTTTTCAAAAGGCCAGTTTATGGTCAGGATGTAAAACCTGGTGCAGTCAGGATGTTAAGCCAGTTGGGCAAGATTAGATGAACACCTAATTACAACCCCTCTAGGTTTCCTGACAAGTCCTTGCCCTGGCCACGTCCTCTTCCCCCTACAACTCCTTGCCCTGACCATGTCTCCTTCCCCCTACAACCCTATGTAAACCCACATGTAAGAATAAACTCTCGAGGCCGTGACAAACATCTAGCATGGTCTCCTTCTTGTGTCTGTTTGCCCTTCTTTCATTCAGGTTCCCCTCGCTTCTTTGTTCAACTCCCCACTGGCCGGGGCAGTTGATTTGAGATCACTCTGCTCTGTTTTTGTTATGAAGTCATTTGTGTTATGAATTTTCCCCTGAGGATGGCTGGAGCAAGACTGCCTGAGGTTGCTGGGGGGCTTGCAGACTGGCAAAATAGGTCTGCCTGTGGTCACATTGGGGAAGTCAGGTGAAGCAGGACTATCTGAGGTTGTGCAGGAGATGACAGGCAGGTGGAACCAATCTAAGGCATCTAAGGTCTATTGGTGACTAAGAACTTAAAAAACACTAAATCATTTTAATGAATTAATGACACCAGTAGATTACCATTTCATAACCTTAGTATATATGTAGTAGTAAATCATTATTAATTTTCCATAAATCATGTTCTCATGTTTGTTTACTGAACTTCATAGCTTAAACTGTAATAATTGATTTTTTTTTTTATTTTTGGTTTTTTGAGGTAGGGTTTTGCTCTACCCCAGTCTGACCTGGAATTCACTACATAGTCTCAGGGTGGCCTTGAACTCACAGAGATCCTCCTACCTCTGCCTCCCGAGGGCTGGGATTAAAGGCATGTGCTACCATGCCCGGCTGATAATTGAATTTTTTTAGTCTTTCCAAACATTAATATTTTAGTCAGATGCAGTTAAAAAGGAGACTAACATAAAACTTACCAGAGCAAAATACTAGATTCATCTTCACAGCAGTATCATTCTTAGTTTCTTCCCTTCTCTCAGCCTTAGTTTCTTATCATGTCCTTGTCAGAACATGAATCCTGATACAGAAAGTGTAATGATAAAATAATAATATAATACTATGCTATGTGTAAGGTATCACAAAAGTTACATTTATGTTATTACCATGTCTTAAATATGAGTATATTTTTGTTTTTCAGTAAAATAAACTGAATTCAAGGCCTTGGGGATGCTAGGAAAGCACTGTTGCCATGGAGCTACATTCCCACACTTCAATATCAGCTGTTTTTTAAATAAAATTCACGGTTTCATTTAGATTGCAATAAACTATACAAATTGATTTTCTTCACCAAAAAATAATAGTAATGCTTCCAGAATTATTTTTAGATAAACCACAAGCACTTTTTGTAGGCTTTGCTTATAAATCAACACAAAGCGGTAGATATAATCATGGAAAAAGACAGAAGAAAACAGATAGTCCACCTGTCTGTATGGATGGCCTGATTCTGCTTGACCATGAAGTAGAGGCAAATTACCTGCTGAAATGTTTATGAAAATGTAGGCTCCACAAAGGAATGTAAACAAGCAGATGAGGAATAGCAAGCAATGCCAGGCTCTTCATTCAGACATTAATGCAATCCTTTAAATTCATTCCAGGCAAAATCTCTGTAATGTCTGTTGAAAGGTGAGTTTACAAAGTTCTCGCTAGCAAGTCCCATAACTGTCCATTACTACACAGGTTCTTTCTGTCCTTAGGTCTGTTTTCAGAGCTGACGACTGAACCCAGGGCTTGCACATGCTAGGCAAATGCTCCACCGTGGTTAAGCTACCTCCTAGTTTTTTTGTTGTTTTTTTTTTTTTTTTGTGACAGGGTCTCACTATGTAGCCCATGCTGGCCTAAAACTCGTGACCCTGCTCCCTCCTCTTCCTGGGTGCTGCCATTACAAATTTTTAACACTTAAAACTCCTGCTAGTCAAAAGCCAATGGTGTACTTCATTATAACTTTTTCTAAAATGTATTTTCTTCTCTCATACCACCTCAAAATTCATCTCTTCAAAAACTGGGTAACTCAATTTCTGACAACTGGATTCACAATAATTTTATTTCTAAAATGACTTTAACTAAAATAATACCAGGGTACCACTAGCACAGAACATTCAGAAGTAAATGTTAGCACTCTCAGCACTGTTTTCTGAAAAGACAGGTACTTAAAGCATGAGAATTCAAACAAGGGCCACTTAAATAAGTGAAATACCAATGGTTAATATATTCAACTAGAGGCCTATAGGCAAAGTATTCAATGATTAAGTGGCCTACTATTCACCTTATGGCTTTTCTTCAAAATATAAAATATAAGGTAAAACCCATTTAGGAAATCTCTTGGGTATTTTCAATGGGTTCTGAGTTATTTGTAGGAAGCTCTGATTTATTTGTATATAGTTTGATATATGGGTCCACCATTAAGTCCAAATCATGTTGTATATCAAAATTTATGTTAAGCAAAGCCAAATTACTGGACCTCTGGTCTGTCAAAGTATTCAAGTATGCTTTGGGATGCTTTCATCCATTTTCATAGTGTTCATTCTCAAACTTCATCACTGGGTGAATACATAAACATTTAGCCAGGCATACACATTAGGAAAAAAATTGATGTTAGACAGATGAAGAGCTTCATAAATGGTGGATGGATTCTCTATATCATTCCCTCTGTGTTTCCACTTGATTCTGGAACAATGAAGCTCACCTGAGAGTATGTCAGGGTAAATCACTTCTGCACCTTTCAGCATAGTATTCCTCTGATGTGGGGCTGGAGAGATGGCTTAGCGGTTAAGCGCCTGCCTGTGAAGCCTAAGGACCCCGGTTCGAGGCTCGGTTCCCCAGGTCCCACGTTAGCCAGATGCACAAGGGGGCGCACGCGTCTGGAGTTCGTTTGCAGAGGCTGGAAGCCCTGGCGCGCCCATTCTCTCTCTCTCCCTCTATCTGTCTTTCTCTCTGTGTCTGTCGCTCATAAATAAAAAATGACCAAAAAAAAAATTTAAAAAAAAAAGTATTCCTCTGATGTGTTGAATTTAAGCTGTCCCATGACTGAGGAGTGTACCAGAGATACGCATTTAAGAGCTTTTAGGTGCTGTTCTGAAAATATATCTTTAAATTCCTGAATAATGTGCTCCACAGTAGGAACACTTACGGTTTCTTCATAGTAATTCTCAGAGGTTAGCAGAGATTCTAGGTTACTTTGCTGTGCCCTGCAGAATTTTCCAGGGAGTTTCATTTGAATATCAAGTTTGGTTGCCAAATTTGTGGTGAAAATAGAATTATACTACACAGATACTTGCACATCTATGTCTATTGATTCAGTATTCACAGGTCCAGATCAATAAAATCAACCTAGATGTCTATAAACAGAAGAATGGATAAAGAATGTGTGGTTTGGACTGGAGAGATGGCTTAGCGGTTAAGCGCTTGCCTGTGAAGCCTAAGGACCCCGGTTCGAGGCTCGGTTCCCCAGGTCCCACGTTAGCCAGATGCACAAGGGGGCGCACGCGTCTGGAGTTCGTTTGCACAGGCTGGAAGCCCTGGCGCGCCCATTCTCTCTCTCTCCCTCTATCTGTCTTTCTCTATGTGTCTGTCACTCTCAAATAAATAAATAAAAAAATTAAAAAAAAAAAAGTTGTGAGCTAGCAAGCCTGGCCTACACTATAAAAAAAGAATGTGTGGTTCATATACAAAATGGAATCTAATTTAATCATAAACAAAAATGAAATCAAGACATTTGCAAAAATATGGGTGAAACTGTACATTATGTCAATTAAGAGAAACCAGGTCATATATCACATTTTTTCATAATATGTGGAATATATATTTATGTATATATAGTATGAAAGTAGAGGATGCTAGAGAGATGGCTTAGCTGTTAAAGTGCTTGACTGCAAAGCCAAAGGACCCTGATTCAACTCCCCAAGACCCACATAAGCCAGATGCACTAGGGGGTGCCTACATCTGGAGTTCATTTGCAATGGTTAGAGGCCCTGGCACGCTCATATTCTCTCTCTCTCCCTCCCTCTCTCTCTCTCTCTCTCTCTCTCTCTCTCTCTCTCTCTCTCTCTCTCTCCCTGCCTAGTTCTGTATTTCTCTCTCTCAAAATAATAAACAAAAATAAAAATATTTTTAAAAATAAAGTATAAAGAGGATCATGAAAGAGGAGGAAGACACATTAAGGAAGGGGTAAGAGAAGAAAAAGAGGTTCATGGAATACATGTGACAAGAAATCAGGTGGAGAGACTATTGGGGTGAGGAAAGGACAAGCAAGGTAGGAAAGGAGGCATTTGGGAAGGTAGTTGTAGAGACAGACAAATGAGAACAAGGTATACGATATACATGCATGGAAATTTCATAATATTCATTGCTCTGTTACTAATTTAAAAGTGGCAATTTAGGGCTAGAGAGATGGCTTAGTGGTTAAGGCACAAAACCTAAGGACCCAGGTTCAATTCCCCAGAACCCACATAAGCCTAATGCACATGGTGGTGCATGTGTCTGGAGTTTGTTTGCAGTAGTTAGAGGCCTAGGTGTGCTCTCTCTATCTCTATCTCAAATAAATAAATAAATAAAAATAGAAAAATGGGCAATTTAAATAATGAAAGCTAGGGAAAGGAGAAACAAGTTATAGCATTTTTATGAAAACAATAAAGCACACCATAATGCATTTGTCTTTTTTAAACTTTTTTGTTGTTGTTTCTTTTTTTTTCTAAGTAGGGTCTCACTCTAGCCCATGATGACCTGGATTTCAGTATGTAGCCTCAAGCTATCCTCAAACTCAAGCCAATGCTCCAACTTCTGCCTCCTAAGTGCCAGGATTAAAGGAATGTATCACCAAACCTGGCAAATGATTTTAACTATTTTTATATATTTATTTGAGACAGAGAGAGTATACAGAGAGAATGTGGGTGCACCAGGCATCCTGCCACTGTAAACAAACTCCAGAACTATGTTGTACTTTTTGCATCCTTTATGTGGGTACTGGGGAATTGAACCTGGGACATCAGGATTTGCAAGCAAGTGCCTTTAACTGCTGAGCCATATTTCCAACCCTAAACTTTTTTTAACTGCCATATAATATAATAGATTTCATACATATTTTCCTTTGGCTGATTTTCTTCTCTCGATTCTCCTGCCACTTGCACCCTTCCACTCCAAGTAGCCACCCATCCACTATTATATTACATATATTTCATTACCTTCCCTCTCAAAATCTCATTTTCCTCTCTCATGGTACCCTTTCTGCTTTCATGATTCAAAAAACAAGTGTTCTCCTCTCCAGGCAGAAAATGAGGGTAGAAGATTAAAAGTGTAAGACATTTTTGTTATCATATCTTAAAAAATGATGCTATATTTTCAGGATGAGAGGTTGGAAAGCAGGATAGTAGCACGCCAAAGAATTTCCCTATAGATTCTATGATAAAGGGATGTCATGTACTTTAAAATGCTAGATGGCCAAATCTTTAATAAAACAAGTTCAGTGATACCAAAATTCTTATATGACACATTTTATGAAGTGTAGCATAACCTATTCAACTATGCATGCATACATTGTGAAAACTACTATAAATATTTCTAATGAATTCAGGCTGATGTTCTAAATAGATAACTTTATAAAATTAATTATTTCTCCTTGTGGTAGTTTGAGTATATGGCCCCCAATATATTCAGTGTTTTGTTAGCTTCTAGTTTGGATATGCAGCCACCTGGCAGAAGGCAGTGACACTGGACGGATCTTAAGATGTGGTGGGTTTGAGATTTCAGTTTAAAGATATGCAAACTGTGCCTAGCTGGAGTTCCTGAAGTGTGCTGTGCTGTGTTGTGTGGCTTTTGGGTTTTAGTTTTTTGTCTGGTCTTTTAAGGGAGCCCAACTTCTTCTACCATTATGGAACTTCCCCTGGATCTGCAATAAATCCCTTTCTCCATAACTGTGTCTGGTCTGAAAATTCATCTCAGGTCACTTGAATCTGTCTGCCACACTACTCTAGCTTAATCTTTGGGGTTGCTATAGAGATTTTTTCATGTCACTTCATTTATTAGAAAGTTTATGAGAATTTAAAATAGGCAATGTAAATACTTAGGAAGAGAAAAACATTAAGATTTGGACTTGAGAGATGGATTAATGGTTAAGGTGCTTGCCTGAGAAGCCTAAGGACCCAGGTTCAAATTTGTGGATCCCACATAAGCCAGACACAAAGGGTGACACATGCATCTGGAGTTTGTTTGCAATGGCTAAAGGCCCTGGAATGCCCATTCTCTCTCTCTCTCTCTCAATCTCTCTCTCTCTCTCTCTCTCTCTCTCTCTCTCTCTCTCTCTCTCTCATTCTTTGTCTGAAATAAACATAAAGAAAGAAAGAAAGAAAGAAAGAGAATTAAGATTTTTCATAATATTTGATAGTAGGTGTGATAGTTAAGGTGTTGTCAACTTGATCTGTTTAGTAATCCACAGGCTGCTTCTAGGAAGGATCAACTAAAGGAAGAGGTCTTTCTCCCAGGGTGAGCCCTTCCCCCAGAGTGGGCGGCCCCGCTCAGAGAGGGACTTGATATAAGGAAGCTCTGGGTAGAAGAGTTCCTTTTTTCCTTCCTTCCACTTGGCTCCTGGAGCTGCTCCCTACCTTCTGGCGTGGATTGAAGACCAGTACGACTAAACACCAACATCAACCGAAGACCCACGTGGATCGAAACCCAGCGGCTCCTCAGGAAGCCTCCAGGCCTTCCAGCACCATCTGCAGTGCAGGGTCAGGACTGCTGAGGCATCTGGCCACGTGGACTGAGCAGCTACCAGGTTCGGTGATTCTCAGGCCTGCAACTGCTATTGGACTATTGTAAGCTAATCCAATAAATTCCCTTTATAAAATAATTCATTCTAGTAATTCTGTTCCTCTAGAGAACCCTGACTAATACAGTAGGCAATTACAAAATTAATATCCAAAACTGTTTTCTGTTTTTTTCCCCCAGGATTACTAATTTACAATTTTTTAAATATTTTATTTATTTGCTTAAGAGAGAGAAACAGAGAAAGAGGCAGATAGAGAATGGGCACACCAGGGCCTCTAGGGAAGTGTCAATGGCCTTCCCTGAAAACCAAAAGGGATCTAAAGAGTGAATGACTATCCCCAAAGCTCAGGGCAATAAAAAAAACAAGGGAGGCATTCAGTTAAGTTTGACAGCTGTCCTGATTGATGTACTCCTCTTAGCCTAGATGGCCTTGAAGGACCAAGGACCATCTGAGTATCTTCCCTTAGACATTCCTGACTGAAGAAGCCTATTCTGAACAAGGACACAAACAACTATAATTTTCTTATCAACTGCACCTGGTACAGCCTGGGTTTTCCTTAGGATTCTCCTTATAAACTTGCACCCTACCCTGGCTCAGTGCTTCAGCCTTCATCCTGCAGGAAAGCTGAGTTCCCTCACTGTTTTCTCTCAATAAAACAGTCTTGTCTGTAGAGATCAATTCCGGTGTTCTCTTTTGCTTTTTTCTTACACTCTCCTTACATCTAGCCACTGCAAATGAACTCCAGACACATGTGCTACCTTGTACATCTGGATATGTAGTTCCTAGGGAACCGAACCTGTGTCTTTGGGCTTTACAGGCAAGCACCTTATCTGCTAAGCCAACTTTCCAGTCCAAAAGACAATTTTTAATCACGATGCAGTTGAATCCAGTAACTTGTTTTATACTGAAAAGACTTCCATTCAATTATAAAGTAACTTTGCCCAAATCATTGTTTCAATCAATTCACTCATTATATGCTATTCAATTGTTCACCTTTCTTTGCACTTGGATACTGCAAGTTTTCTTTCAAATACTTCAGTGTGGGTGCTAATCACCTTTTATAATTTCTCAAATAGCAACTGTTTCTCAATCTTCTCATTGCTATTAATGTGAGTCCTTTTCATGCTACAAGCACCATCCATGCATGCTATTTTAAAAATCACTCTACATCTGGAGATAAGATTCTTTGAAAATGTATGGATTTTATTGTGGCTTTCTAGTTTCATCCTAGTATAAAACCCATCACAGAAATAGACTTCAAATGCACCCAACATGGGTCAGGGAATTTTGCAGAAGAGGGGGAAGAAAGATTGTGAGAACCACAAGTTGGGACATCATGCACAGAGGTATTGCCTCTCCCCAGTAACTGACATGTACTCTCACACACATAACCCACAATCCCCACAGGAATAGCCTGTGACTCCAATAAGAAGGGCCCACTTTGGAAAGGGGCAGGGATGAGGGAAAGGATGGTACCAACATGTGATGTTTCCATGCTAAATATGCCCATAATTAATAAAAAAGAAAAGAAAATTGGATCACATGACTTCTACTAGTTGTAAGAAACAAATCCCCTAAGTTAATTTTATGTTTTCCTGGGATTTTAGTGATGGTTAAGTGATTTGTCTTCTATCACTTATCTTAGTGACATATATTGATTGCTTCTACTTGTTTAGGTGATATTTATCTTCTAGAAGACCACTACTTATTTCTATCCAATTTATCTACATTCATCCAGTGATGTTGTTCATAAATATAAGGGGTAGAATATAATACAACTATATTCAATGCTATAGACATGTTTGGAAATATCACAGTGGAACCATTAATATATAAAATTAATGTATCAGGAAAAATAAAATATAAACAATAATAATAGTAGTATAATATGTTCATAAAATCAGCTCAGGGAAAACATTGCTCAACTGGGTCTTTAAGTACTCAATTGGTTCAATATAATTGAAAAACAGGAAACGACTTTAAAAGTGTGTTTGGAGCTAAAGATATGGCTTAGCAGTTAAGGCACTTGCCTGCAAAGCCTAAGGACCCAGGTTTGATCCCCCCGTGCCCACATAAGCCATATGCACAAAACTGCACATGTGTCTGAAGTTTGTTTTCAGTGGCTAGAGGCCCTAACATGACCATTCTATTTGTCACTCTCCCTCTCTCTCTCTCTCTCTCTCTCTCTCTTTCTCTCTCTCTTTCTCTCTATATATCAAATAACTAAATAAATAAAATATTTTAAAAATAAAATAAAAGTGTGTTTGCTTGTTGGTTTTATGATGAGAATTTACTCAAGTGGGCATGGTATCCCAGGTAGCCAAGGCTGGCATATGAATCATGATTATCCTGCCTCTGTCTTCCAAGTGCTGCATTATAGGCATGTAATATAACAAAGTTGGCAGATTAAAACTTGAATATATATAAGCATTTTATTCTTTTATTATGTAACATTGATTTGAAATACTTCTACTTTACTGAAAGCTAATGATAGAACAAAGTTTACTTTAGCTGACAATTGAAAAAAACTTTCTTACCTCTTTCCCAGTTTTATGTACAAACTATGAGAAGATAACATTTAAATAAAATGTTGCCAAATGTAGGATTTGATCATTTTTTTTGTAATTGGTAAATCAATATTTCATGTTTCCCTATAAGATACAAAATTTCCAGAAAATCATATAAGAAACAACTAGTATTGAAATGATTAAATATGGTATGTACCAAGTAAATTTGAAGCAATTAATATTGCTTACATTACCATCACTGTTCTTATGTTATAAGTATTTGTTATGTTTACTTTGCAAATTGTTTCTGGCAAAGCATTTGCATTATTCACTCATTCTCAGCTCTTTAAAATTTATAGTGCACATATTTCCAATATTTCCAAAGCACAGCTTCTTTGTTGTTAGTCTAATTCAAAGCCAGATAAACAATATTTTATTATGATATATAATCTCTGTAGGCATTTTCATCTCTTCTGATGATAAATAGAAGCCTCTTAGTGTATTCAAGTAATATAAAGGGAACTAACAGTAATTATTGATCTGAGAATTGTATTTTTTAGCCCTGAATTCACAACTAAATGAAAAACTCTGAGAGTTAAGTTGTATTTGATTTTACAATAATCATTTCAAAAATTGGGAGATTACCAATTATCTTTCACATTTGTTGATCCACCATGTTTATTCTTTTTTATTAATAAGGTATACATTACAGTAAAAGATAATACAAAAAAAACACATCAATTAAGTAGTTTAATGCATACAATACTAAGGAAGGTAAAGCTCCTGTTTATTTTTATACAAACACTCCTTATTGAGAAGTGGATGGATTATCAGGAATTGCATGTTTTCCTCTTTTCATGTGTTATAGTCTTACTATGTACACATACTTCTTATAAAACCATCTACTTTATACTTTCATTCTCAAATTTTTCTCTAGAATATGAACTGTCGAGATATATTTTTGGTCACTCATGTTCAACTTTTTTTTTTTTAAAGTTTTTTGGTTCATTTTTTATTTATTTATTTGAGAGCGACAGACATAGAGAGAAAGACACATAGAGGGAAAGAGAGAGAATGGGCGCGCCAGGGCTTCCAGCCACTGCAAACGAACTCCAGACGCGTGCGCCCCCTTGTGCATCTGGCTAACATGGGACCTGGGGAACCGAGCCTCGAACCGGGGTCCTTAGGCTTCACAGGCAAGCGCTTAACCGCTAAGCCATCTCTCCAGCCCATGTTCAACTTTTTAAATTTCAAGATATGCATGATCTTTCATTAATACACTGATATTTATCATTGATAACCCTACAGATTAGAAGATATCTATATAATAAAAGGAAACAAAATATTATTGGAGGGCTGGAGCGATGGTTGAACAGTTATGGTACTTGCTTTCAAAGTCTAATGGCTTGGGTTCAATTCCACAGTGCCCACATAAAGTCAGATGCACAAAGTGATGCATGTATCTGGTGTTCATTTGCAGCAACTGGAAGCCCTGTTCTGCATCCATTCTTTCTATCTATCTCTACTTGTAAAACAATAAGTAAAAACTAAAAATAAAATAAAATGCACTATTGGGTATGGTGGTTTAATCCCAATTTCCTATTAATAAGTACTTCATAATTTATACTTCTTTTTATTGAAAAGCTGAACTTTTTCTTATACATCAAAGAAATATTTAGGGGCTGGAGAGATGGCTTAGCGGTTAAGTGCTTGCCTGTAAGTACAGCCTAAGGACCCCGGTTCGAGGCTCGGTTCCCCAGGACACACGTTAGCCAGATGCACAAGGGGGCGCATGCATCTGGAGTTCGTTTGCAGTGGTTGGAGGCCCTGGCGTGCCCGTTCTCAATCTATCTCTCTCTGTCTCTTTCTCTCTCTCTCTCTGTCACTCTCAAATAAAGTAATAAAAAATGAACAAAAAAATTTTTTAAAATAAAGAAATATTTAGTATTTTATGGTTACTAATTTTGAAGTTTTTTCTACTTCGTATTTTTTTCTAATAATGTTCATGTCATCCTATCATATTTAAATTTTAAGTTTTGAAATTAGTGTCTTATTATATGACTTTACATTTTTGTGACATTGTCAAAATATAATCTTCAACTCTATAATAAAGTTTTTCTTTAGATTCAGATATTTTATGGAATACCCTTCAAAAATTCATGTAGTATATGCTGGGTCCTCACTCTGGTATTATTGAAATTGGACTCTAGAAAGGAATTTTAGGTCATTGGGGATTTGCCCTTATAGGGGATCATCAGACTGTTGACTCTTCCTCTTTCATTCTTTTGTTCCTAATGATTGTAGGTACAGATTTAGTCTGCTATCCATTCCTTGCAAGTATATGCTGACTTGCCACAGACCCAAAATCCTAGAGACAATGAACCTGAACTAAAACCTCCAAAACTGAGTCAAAATGAGATTTTTCTCTTTCTAGATTATCTCAGACTTTTAAAAATAGTAAACAAAAGTTTACTAACACTGAAAAATTTACCAAGAAATACAGTGCTTGCTGCTATGTCTGAGATGATATGAAAGAACCATTGGAGCTGCTTTTTTGTTGTTGTTTTGTTGTTTGTTTGTTTTTAGAGGAGGGTTTGCTGAAGGCCAGGCTGGCCTTGAATTCACTGTGTAGCCTCAGGATGGCCTCAAACTCTTAGAAATCCTCCCACCCAGGCTCCCAAGTGTTGGATTAAAGGCATGCACCACTATAGAGTTGCTTTTGGAAAAAATGTGGAGGAGTTTGATAACTCAATACAGAAGAAGCATAAAATAACATAGAATTTCATAAGCAGAGGTTGATGGGAAATTCTTTAGAGTTCTCAGATTAATACAATATAATCATATTGTGGCAGTTTGAATATAAAATGTCCCCCATAAATCCATGTGTTTGAAACTTAATCTCCAGTTGGTGGCAATGGTGGAGGTATTGTGTCACAGGGGCATGACTTGGGATATTACAGTCTAGACCACTTGGCTTTCACTACTTCCTCTCTGATGGTGAGAAGATGTGACAACCACATCCTGGGAAGGCCTACCATGCATTCTCCACCATAATGGACACTTCTCCTCAAAATTATAAACTGAAAATTAACCCTTTCCTTTCATAAGATGCTTCTGGTTGGGTATTTTGTCTCAGAAAAGAGAAAGTAACTTATATTAATACAGCCTGGGCTGATGAGATGGAAATATAAATTCTATTAAGAATTAGACTACAGTACATCTTTGTTATACTGTGCAAATAACAATTATTTTGTCCATGGTCTAAGAGTGTCGGGAACAGACTTTGTTATCTTATGGAGGAAACTTCAAGGTAGCATAACATTTAATCATTGGCATGGACATTACTGTCTGCTTTTAGACAGATTTTCCAACTCTAGGATACAGGATGCTGTGGCATTAAGATTTTAAAAAAAAAAAGAGCATAGAAGAAAGATTTAAAACACTTTCTGTTTGGCCAGAAAATGTACACATTTAAATATGTAATTGAAGAGGGTACTTTGCTTGGAGACAGTAGATGTTCCTTGGAGAATTCTCAGGAATTAAGAACTCACCAACTACAGGCTCACATAAGTTAAAGCACAGTATTATTTTTTTCTTTTTTTATTAGTTTTGTACTCAGTGAATACAGTCAAGTTGGTACCTTTGTTAGCCTCCTCCCTGTCCTCCCCCCTCCACATGGGCCTTCTTGGGGTATATGGGTCATGCACTTGTGGGGTTAGCCATAAGTTATGAGTAGGAAGAAATGTCTCTGTGTATCATGACCCATCATGTGCCTCTGACATTCTTTCCACACCCTTTTCCACAAATTTCTCTGAGCCATGTTGAATTCATTTTAGGTCTGCTTCAGTGATGAGGTCTTAGGAACTTATGTGTCTCTGGATATCTGGTTTTGTAGGAGTTGATTGTTCTCTGTGTCAATCTCCTTCACCCTTGTGCTGGTACCAGGTTCACCAAGAAAACATCACACTTGCTTGTTTTACCAATCATTCTTAGTTTCAGCTGGGGCCAGTTAGAGGTGTGATGGGGTGGTTGTCTCCTTAGGATTTGTGTCCATCTGAAAAAGAGAAGCAGATTCTCGGACAGAGAGAGTAAAGTTAACACCAGATAAGTAGGATAATCCTTATTTTTTTATAGAGAATTTAACAGGTATAGGCCTTCTTGTAGCCCATGATGGGTGGGAGCTTGATAATTGAGAGCATGCTCATGTTTGGATATGGTTCTGACATGTTTCCCAGTTCCAGCTATTGTTTCTGTTCCACTGAGGGGATCAGTTAGCCAAATCAAGAGCAGATGATTTCCCACCTTGGCTGTGCACCATTATTGCACTTGTGTAAGCATCATAGCAGATTATTTTCTGCTAAGTAGGTTAGACCATGAGTTACTTGAGCAGATATTGGTCATTTTCCCCAAGTTTCCCATGCAGCACCTTCTGGCACTATACACGATGACTGTCTGGGGACTGACTCTCTTCTAACTTCCAGCCATGTCACTCCATGTTACGTGCCAACAACATATGGTGTCATCAGCAGTAGAGTCTTACCACTAACCTTTGGTGGGTCATCAAGTACTCTGACAGAAATCTGTCTGTCTTTTAGGAAACCTTGTAGGTCTCTCTGATCAAAAGCTCATTGTAGATGATAGTCACCAGTTTGTACTGGGAGTTACAGGTCAGAAAGCACAGTATTTTATTCAACAATTTTATTTGAGAAGAGAGTCATAGGGTTTCCTACTTGTTTTTCAGGACCAACTAAGCTGCTATGATCTCTGAGTGACCATTGCTCCTATATTGCTTTCAAGTATACTTTATACTAGAGGCAGATTTTGGCATCATCCTCATAATACTGGTTTTTCAGACTTGCAGGCAGAAATAGTTGTGGCATCATGAAGGCTTCTACTGAGATATAACAAAAAGCCTTGGAAGTCAACTTATGTGTGTGGGTTTTAGAATTCCCACAAGAAGATGTTGTTGGGAGAGAGAAATGACTGAGAGGTTAAAACACTTGTCTGCAAAGCAAAAGGACCCAGGCTCAATTCTCCAGGACCCACATAAGCCAGATGAACAAGGTGATGCATGCCCTGGAGGTGGCTGAAGGTCCTGGCATATCCCCATTCTCTCTCTCCCTTTCTCTCTCATAAATAAAAAACAATTTTTTTTTTTTTTTATTTGAGAGCGACAGACACAGAGAGAAAGACAGATAGAGGGAGAGAGAGAGAATGGGCGCGCCAGGGCTTCCAGCCTCTGCAAACGAACTCCAGACGCGTGCGCCCCCTTGTGCATCTGGCTAACGTGGGACCTGGGGAACCAAGCCTCGAACCAGGGTCCTTAGGCTTCACAGGCAAGCGCTTAACCGCTAAGCCATCTCTCCAGCCCAAAAACAAAATATTTTTAAAGGATGATATTGACATGAAAATAAGTGAAGCTATGAGAGTGAAGCCAATGCTTTCATTGAAATACCAGAAAAGGAGAGATGATAAACATGGAAACTTTTGTGAGGGAAACTATAGCCAGCATGTAGCATTAACACAAGGTATTGCCCATGTGAGCTCTAACCAGAAAAAGTGTAAGAGGAGTGTTATTGCTTAGATATTTAATCTCTCCTAAAGGTACTTTGTTAAAGAATCCTAACTAACATAAGTCAATAATGGTCAACAAATTTCATTAAAGGGTTAATTACTATTGCCTTCATACCTTTCAAGTATAAGTACTAGAGACATAAGCAAGATGTGGTGGTGCATGCCTTTAATTCCAGCACTCAGGAGGATTAGGGAGGAGAGTGAGTTCAAGGCCAGTCTGGGATTGCAGAGTGAGTTCCAGGTAATCCTGGACTACATTGAGACTCTACTTTGAAAAAAACAGAAAAATAAAAGAATAGTAATAGAGAAATTTTATAATAAACTATATAACCTTTGACTAAAAACTTTCCAAATATCCACATGTGGTAGTCTTTATTTTGCAATGCTGAAGCACTCTAGGTCTTATCACTACTTATGAAAGTCAATATGGTCCTTGTTACTATAAAATGGGATTAAGCCAATCCAGAATCCATTCCTAGAGTAAGTTCCCTAAAACCAGTGCTCCTTCCAGATATCTTATTTTAGTTTTTTTCTTACATAAAAATTTTTGTGAAATTATTTACATTAAAGGTAATGGATGGAGAATTCAAAAAAGAAACAGGGACAAAAATTTATCAATGAAAGATTTGTTACCAAGCAGCTAATTGAGGAGGTAGTGTAACAGGGTGTTCAGGGACCAGGAAAGTACTTGAACCCCCAAACACCAAAGAGGTTTGTTTCTAATTTTAATCAAATAATTGAATAAAAGAGACTGAGAAGGATAATTATTACATTATTATATATTTTGAGGGAAGTACAGTGCCAAGGAAAGGCAACCATATGGCTAGAGAGTCTGAAAAAACCATGGAAAGAAGAGAATAAACAAAGTTTAAGGAGTTCCTGCCATGTGGGGAGCTAGAGGAGGCAAAGGAGCCCATGTGGAGATTAAGGGCTATGGGGAGACCTCCCCCCAGCTCAATCTGGCTGGGTCTGGGCTAGGCCCAGCTGAGGGAAAAACTCACCCACAGCTGAAGTTCCCAAGTCGTCAGAGAGCCTGTCTTTCCCTTGGAAAGCTGTTTATAACCTTATAGCACTCAGATGTCTTTGGCTCAAGTGAAGCAGAGGGATAGCTGGTTGGTTAAAGCTAGGGGCTTTCTCAGGAAGAGGCTAGCCCTGGCACCAAGTTCTAGCAGCTGATCTTGATCAACCACAATGTTTAAATCCTATGGAAGACTTCCCTCCCAGGAGGGATCTTGGTTGTTTATGGAAAAAGAGGTCTAGGGAACTAGGCAAGAAATAAGAAGTCAGATCATCTTTAATTTCAAGCAAGTGAAGGAAAGAATTTTCTGCCTTTTTCACATCCATGGGTATAGTCACCCTAACTGTACCCACCTCTCAGTAGTTTATCTTGGACTCAATCAATGCAAGGTACCAGCCTCTACAATTGCTCAAAGGAATCTACTAACACATTGAGACTTACCAAATGAGGTTGTTTTGAAAGGCCCAAGAATTCAGAAGCCCAGAAATACTATCATGCTCCAAAGGGAGCTTAAGTGGGCCCCTGCATACCTCAAACTCCAGGCTTTACTCTCTGTTGGAAGCAAATAAAGAATCCCTCTTCTCATTATATCAGAGCCCGCTCCTAATATAAAACTAGGTAAAAAGGGCATGAGATAGCCCTCAAGGATGGGAAATGAGTAATAAAGTGAACCACTTATTTGGTTTCTGTAAATAGCCTGCACCACAAGCCTTAATAGCCCACACTGTAAGCCTTAGTAGCTCGCACCATAAGCTGTAGCAGCCTGCCTCAGACCACCAAGGTCATAGGAGGCTGATACCATACTCTGCTACCCCCACCTAAGGACCTGCACAAATGCTGACCTCCAAGGTCATAGGAGACTGGTACCACACTCTGCTACTCCCACCCAAGGACCTGCGCAAATGCTGACCACCAAGGTCATAAGAGAATGATTGGTCCATGAGGGGCTTGAACAAATTAAACTAATTGGCTTAGAAACTATGGGGTGGCACCAACTGACTGGCTAACACCCTGCGGGGCTCCTAATATTAGAAAATGATTGGTCTAATGCACAGGCTTTGTTAGAAACCCTATAAAAACTGTCCCGTTCCTGCATTCAAGGCTCTGCAGTCCTCTACCCCTGTGCAGTGTACGACTGTGGGCCCCAGCGCACTTGGAATAAAATCCTCTTGCAGTTTGCATCAAGACCGCTTCTCGTGAGTGATTTGGGGTGTCGCCATATCCGGGCAGAGCGTGGGGTCCCCCTCCTGGGGTTCCTTCAGTTTGAACATAAATGTCCCACATAGCTTCAAGCGTTTATGATTAAACTTCCTACTTCGTCTCCAGCTGGTGGAGTATTTGAGAGGTTGAATCTTGCTAGAGGATGTATGTTTGGTGGGGTTACCTTGGGGTTGATGAGCCTAGTCTATTGTATGTTCAGAGCTAGTTTCTTCTTGCTGTTCTTTCTGCTGTGCATGTGTGATAAATTGAGCCAGCTTCACCATAATGAAGCTTCCCCTGGAAACTATTAGGCTGAAATTTTTCCAGCAAGGAAAATCTAACTGCTAAAAACATGTCATACCAAAAATGGAGTCATTGATGTGATAAATCTGACAATGAGGAGTTGGTCTTTTAGAACATATTTTGAAGAAGAAATATGGAATCATTTTGGTACTTTGGACTACAGAAACAATACAGTGCTGTAAACAGTTTCATGGGCTTTTCTGGTGAGAATTTGAAAATCCTAAATTCAGAGAGAATTATGGACTGTTACATCTTAGTTTATGAAATTTCAAAAGTAAAGAACAAAAAGTTGAAGCTGGGCTGCTGGAAGTAAAGCTAGTTGCATTGTGCCCCTGTCCTGAGAAACTGAACAAATTGAATTCAAAATAATGGACTGGTGAGCTTGACAGAAGTATGAATAAAATGATTAAAAAAATACAAAGTTGACACAGAAAACAATGTAAAGTAGTTTAAAATTACAGACACCAAGATTGGTTTTAAGTCCTTTAAACTGCAGTTGTTATGGAGATTACCACCATTAAACGTGAAACAGATGTACTGCAATGAAACAAATGTCCTGCAATGGAACAATGGGAAAGATGCCCTAAGGGTACAACCTAACCCATTAAAGGTTCAAGCTAGTAAGAATGCAAAATCATTTGAAAGTAATTAGCCAGAAGTAAGAATGCTAAAGTAGTATCCTGCTCCTCAAAGTCAAGCTTTACTTCCCCCTGGATTTACAAAATTGGCTATTCCACCCACCTGGTACTAATTTTGGAAGCATGAGAAATTCGGGAAAGAGGGTCATGAAATGCACAAAGTTCCAGGAGCTGCTGAAATGTGACACTGTGAAGTAGGGTTGAAATTCCTGTGTGGAGACCTTGTAATGTGGATTGCGGTGGAACCACCAGAGGTTTGTAGAGGCCACATCTGTGGAATGGCTGTCAAGGAAAGCTGCTAGCTCTGGATGGGCTAGATCTGCCTAAAAAGCAAGCATCATAGTGAAAGGCCAAAAGTTGATAAAGCTTTTTGGAGCCAAAGGACTTCATCAAAGATCCTAGATGCCAGATATGGAACCACAGATGTTTGACATTTGCCCTGTTGGTTATGGATCTTACATTGTTTCATTCTCTCCTTATTATGCCTGCTTTTTGCAGTGTAAATATTACTACATACCATTATATGTCAGAAGTATGTAACTTCTGTTTTGGTTTTTCATGGCACACAGTTAAGAGACTGTGTTGAATCTCAAATGAAACTTTTGACTTTTGAGTAATATTGAGATTGATAAGGATTATGGGGACTTTTAAAGTTGGACTGAGTGTATTTTCCATTGTGAAATTATGTTGTGTCTTATGTGAGCCAGAGGTGGAATGTTTTAAATGTAAATGTCCCCTAGCCCAGGTGTTTGTTATTAAGCTTCATATTGAGTCCTTATCTGGTGTAGTGTTTAAAGAGGTAGAACTTTGCTAGAGAAGGTATTTCTGGTATCTGACCTTGGGGTTTAGGATTATAGCCTTCTGTGTGTTCAGAACTACTTGTGCTTGCTGTTCTCTCAGCTGTGGATGTATGATGAAGTGCACCAGCTTCCTCCACCATGATGAAACTTCCCCTCAAAACTGCAAGCTTGAAATGAAATCCTGTCCTCTCATAAGTTGCTCTTGGTCAGGTGTTTTGCACCAGCAATGAGAAGCTAAGTGCTGCACACATTCATGGACTGAGACAAAAACCTCCCAATGTGCATAGCTCTTTGTAAGTGACTTTTTGTAAGTGGACCTTAAGATTATGCTAGATAAGCATGAAAATATTTTAAGGAAATTTGTTTCCTGTCTTTAGTACCATGTTGTACAGGTAAGTGTTTAGATGTATTTCTCAATTTAATCTGTGATGTTTTGACACAATGAAAAAGTGGTTCACTGAAGTTCTTTTATGGAAATTCCTTTGTCACCCCACATTCCTTCATGTATTAATTCAATTTCTGATTCCAAAAGGAATATAATAATAATACAACACAATCTGTAAAAATGAATGTATTCAATGTAATACATGTGTTTAGTTTTATACAAATAAAGTCAATTTAAATACAGAAGAGAAATGTACCAAAAGTGGTAATGTTTAGGATTGAGAGTATGTTGGAAAGCAGCCCTGAGTCTTCTAATTATTTCTTCAAAAGCCAGCTCAAGCATCCCTTTTTATGATTTTGTATTTATTTTTGCTAAATTACAAGCCACAGTACCTTGTATTTCACCTCTTATATTTCTCTAAAAAAAGTCAATAAAACAGTAAAAATATTCTTTGTATAGTTTGTTTATTGACAATTTTCAAAGGATTTTACAAGTAAACACTGTCAATTTCATTAACTGTAGCTATGTATTTCTATATTAGAAGTCATGTGGAAGAAGCATGATTATTGAAAATCCTTCATAAATACTTTTTTAGCATAGTATATTGGTCTTTTATTTTAGAAAATATTTTTAAAGGCTTAATCCAGGTTTTATGGTGTAGTAATAAGGATGATTTTTATATGTGTAATATTGACATGCTTTTGAACTCATGACTTTGAAAATAACAATTAATAAAAAGCAATATATTAAAAAATCTAACAATAAAAGCAATAATTTTTAAAGTTCAAAGAATTTTAATAGCATGTTTGTTATGTCCAGGAAAGAACAGTTAAGATTAAGGACATTTATTTAAGGACATTAATTCCAAGTCTTCAGTATTATGTTCCTATTAATTAAAAAGAAATTTTGTCAGTAATCAAGCACCTAAAAAAATTTTGGGCCCTCTCTTTTTAATAATAAAAGCAGTGCTAGAGAATAGAATGGTAATATCATTAATCCCTACATCTTCATGGGGCAAACAGTATATGCAAGAATACAAGGTAACAAACAGTTTGAAAAAAATGATTGGCATAAGGAATGTTAGAGCAGAGCTACTAAAGCCATAATGTGACAGTGATATGGCATATCAGAAAAGTTCTCCTGGAGGAGCTGCTATCCATGTATATATGTAGACAGAGTAGTCTAGGCACAGATAGACGTTTGTTCAGCTGAAGTGAAAACTGCCTAACAATTTCCCCAAATATTTGCCTCAACTTACACTTACAGCAGCATTATATCAAAGTGTCACTTATTCCACAACTTTGCCACTGCTTGGTGAATGAAGTAAGAACAAAGGAATGACAAAGCTGTTAAATGTGGTACGAGCTGACTAGAGTCATCCACTTTCATGGTAGCACATGGCAATGTCTATAGATAAAGGAAAACATTACTTGTTGGAGTGACTTAAAATATCATGATGTTTTGTGTTTGTAGATGATTGTTGCTAGAATATTAGTTACTATTTAGTAAGCATTCATGAATTTCATGTCATGTGAAAAAGTTTTTAAAAATTATCTTAAAACTCATAGGATCATGCCTTTTATCCTAGCACTCGGGAGGCAGAGGTAGGAGGATCGCCATGAGTTCAAGGCCACCCTGAGACTACATAGTGAATTCCAGGTCAGCCTGGGCCAGAGTGAGACACTACCTCAAAAAAAATATAAATAAATAAAACTCATAGGATCTCTCTCTCTCTGTTGCTGAATTACGGAGCACATTTAGGTACTATTTGGAAGAATTCAAATATATTTAAGTGATTGAATATGAGAAGAATATCAAAGCAAGACTTTCACAGTCTATGTATTAATGGTGAAAACTGATGGTATTCAATATTCAGGCAAAAGCATGCAACATAGAAAATAGAAAAATGTGCAGACAAAAAACTGTGTGTGTGTCTGTGTGTGTGTGTGTGCACATGTGTGCACTTGTGTGCACACATGAATGTGTGCAGGCAGAGCAGACTTTCTGTTTATTGAGAAGAGGTAAAAATTTAAACTTTCCATTGTCATTAAGTTATAGGGAGTTTCTTTTCCTGGTAATGAAAGGCCCAAGAAGTCAGGAGTCTAGAAATACTATCACACTCCAAAAGGAGCTTTAGCTCTGGCTTCCTAAGGGGCCCTGCATACCTCAAATTCCAGGCCCTACTCTCTGCCAGGAAGTAGGTAAAAGGTCACCCTTCTCATTGTGTCAGAGCCCAATCTCGGTATAAAACTAGGTGAAAGGGCTTAAGACAGGCCCTTGAGGATGGGAAGTGAGTAACTGATTAAACCACTTATCTGGCTTCTGTAAACTGCTCACACCATAAGCCCTAGTAACCTGTCTTAACTACACTTTGTCACCCCCACCCAGGAGCCTGTGCAAATGCTGACTGCAGAGGTTATAGGAAATTGATTGGTCCACGGAGCGCAGGCTTGGGTAATTTAAAATGATTGGCCTAGCAACTATACAGTGGCATAAACCGACTGGCCCGTACTGCGTGGGCTCCTGATGCTAAGAAATGACTGGTTTTAATGCACAGGCTTTGTTAGAAATCATATAAAAGCTGTCCCATTCCTGAATTCGGGGCTCTGCAGTCCTCTACCCCTGCGTGGTGTATGACTGTGGGCCCCAGCGTGCTTGGAATAAAAATCCTCTTGCTGTTTGCATCAAGACCGTTTCTCGTGAGTGATTTGGGGTGTTGCCATACCAGAGTAGAGCATGGGGTCCTCGCCTCGAGGGTCTTACACTAAAAAGACTGAAATAAGAAGGTTGTAGTCTTAAGTGTTTACTGTGGGTATTAGAAGCATAAATTATACAGAAAAATAATAAAAAATTATTAGGCAATTTAAACCTGGAAATAATAAATCTGAAGCCACTCAGCTTGTTGAATACTTATTCAAGAATACTCAACTATAAGAGTGAAAGCACATCTTATTGAGACTGAATTTTTGTTTTTCAAAGTAGGGTCTTGCTATAGCTCAGGCTGACCTAGATTTCACTATATTGTCTCAGGGAGGCCTCGAAATCATGACAATCCTCCTACCTCTGTCTCCCAAGTGCTAGGATTAAAGACATGCACCACCATGCCTGGCTAAGACTGTGAAATTTTGTAGTCATTTTGGATCAACATACATGAGAACTACTGAATAGTTAAAAATTTAACAGAGTATATCAGAGATCTAACAACACAGATATGCTTCTGTAAGACCCCCAAAACGAGGACCCCACGCTCTGCCCGGATATGATGACACCCCAATCACTCATGAGAAGCGGTCTTGATGCAAACTGCAAGAGGATTTTATTCCAAGCACTCTGGGGCCCACAGTCGTACACCGCACAGGGGTAGAGGACTGCAGAGCCCCGAATGCAGGAATGGGACAGTTTTTATAGGGTTTCTAACAAAGCCTGTGCATTAGACCAATCATTTTTTTAATATCAGGAGCCCACGGGGTGCGAGCCAGTCAGTTTGTGCCACCCCATAGTTTCTAAGCCAATTAGTTTAATTTGTTTAAGCCCCTCGTGGACCAATCATTCTCTTATGACCTTGGTGGTCAGCATTTGCGCAGGTCCTTGGGTGGGAGTAGCAGAATGTGGTATCAGTCTCCTATGACCTTGGAGGTCAGCATTTGTGCAGGTCCTTAGGTGGGGGTAGCAGAGTATGGTATCAGCCTCCTATGACCTTGGTGGTCTGAGGCAGGCTGCTACAGCTTATGGTGCGAGCTACTAAGGCTTACAGTGTGGGCTATTAAGGCTTATGGTGGAGGCTATTTACAGAAACCAAATAAGTGGTTTACTTCATTACTTATTTCCCATCCTTGAAGGCTATCTCATGTCCTTTTTACCTAGTTTTATATTAGGAGCGGGCTCTGATATAATGAGAAGAGGGATTCTTTACTTGCTTTTAACAGAGAGTAAAGCCTGGAGTTTGAGGTATGCAGGGGCCCGCTTAAGCTCCCTTTGGAGCGTGATAGTATTTCTGGGCTTCTGAATTCTTGGGCCTTTCACTTCTAAAGGAAGTATGGTTTAAAATGTAAAATATCAAATAGTGGGTCTGTCATTTAATGTTGAGATGTCATTGCAAGATGAGATGTGATTTTCTAGCTTTGAGTATAACTATTCTCCAACAAAATGAACTAGAGATCCTTAGAAAAAGTAAATGGTTCCATGAGTGAAGCCAGATTAAAAAAAAAAAAAATGTAGGGTGCACCTTGAAGAACTCATGACATTATTAAGATAAAAAAATACATAAAAAGAAATGAGAGTGTTGAACACACACTATAAGTAAGGATATCCTAACTGTCAATGATGAAGAGACTTGTTCACAAAGTTAAAGCCTATTTTAGTCTCTTAAAATAACATTAAAATTTGACAAGTACATACAGATACAAAAAAATCATCAAAGGGAGAAAGAGAAAGGAGGGATGGAAGGAAAGAAGTAATGAAGAAGGAGAGCAGCTCTTTCTTTGAGCAAAATTGTATATATACATACATACATACATATATATATATATATATATATATATATATATATATATATATATACAAAGAAAAATAAAATTGAAAATTTTATTAAATACACACCACCAAAATTATACTATTTATAGATATATTATTTTTATTTTATTATTTTTATATTTATAATATAATTGTTACAGAAAAGATGGGGAATGAATACTAGTACTAGAGGACATTTGATGACAAAGTGAATTTGATGTCTTCAAAGTTTCTCCACAAAAATAATGATTAATTTAAAATAGAGGTTTAGGGGTGGAGAGATGGCTTAGCAGTTAAGGTGCTTGCCTGTGAAGCCTAAGGACCTAGGTTCAGTTCCTCAATACCCATGTAAGCCAGTAGCAAAAGGTGGCACACACATTCCAAATTCATTTGCAGTGGCTACAGGCCCTGGCACCCATTTTCTCTGTTTCTCTCTCTTTCTCTCCCTCCCTCTGCCTTGTTCTCTCGTTCTAAAATAAATAATTAAAATAAAATTAAAATTAAAATAGAGAATTAGAAACTGCACAATGGGGGAAAATAGTGAAAATGTTATTACCCAAATAGCCATGATTAACATAACCAGTATTGAGGCATATTGATATAATAAAACCCTTGATGGGATGAGCTAAAGAAACACATCATGTGCATGATATTCATGCCAAAAGATGTACCTTCATTGAAATGATCAGAAAACCAAATTGGAGATCAGTATATACCAAGCATCAATGTCATATAAAATAAATGGGGCTGGAACTATAATGCAGTGTTAAAGTACTTTCCTACCACATGGGCTCCATCCCTGGCATATACACCATACACAGACACAGAAAGACACCCTAAAAAGGAAATAAAGGCTGTTATATTGGAGAAGACCAAAGAGATACAATAACCACCACACCTAGCTCACTTACTTTTATCACTATCATGCAAACTGTTACCTTTAGGAATAGTTAGATAAGAAGTATTTTGTCACTCTTACTTTTGCAAATTTCTACAAATATAAAATAAATTCAAAATTAATAATTGTAAAAGATATAATTGATTTTTATGTTAAGAAAGGAAGGAGCACTCATTACTTGAAACAAAGTGACTCTAGTAAACAATTGCAGGATGAATGAATAAATGAAATAATTAAAGACATTTTAACTAAATCCTACAAAATGACTATATGTAAAATAACTACACCTTTCAAAACTATCAGTGGACATGTCAGGCGTGGTGGCACACACCTTTAATCCCAGCCCTCAGGAGGCAGAGGTAGGAGGATTGTTGTGAGTTCTTGGCCAGCCTGAGACTACATAGTGAATTCTAGGTCAACCTGGACTACAGCAAGACACTACCTTGAAAAAACAACAAAAAAAAATAATAATAATTTTTTTTTTCTGAGAAATCCTATTGGAGCTGAGTTGAAAACCTGCTTTGTGTAAACCAGCTGACAGAGAGCTAGAAAAAGCTATGCTGCATGCAGTTCCATGGGAGAGAGAGAAATCACCAGTGGAGATAAACAACAATGGACACTGCAAGCCTTAAATTGAGTTAGTCAGGCCAAATGATCCAATGGGTACAATAGTGGCATGTCTGTTATGGTGGAAAACAACCACTTTCTACTTGGACTGGAAGCTCACTCCATGGGAGGGAATACATCCCTGATACTGAAAACCTATGGCAGGGGAAGTCATGAGCCCTAGGGGTGTAATGTCTGCTAGTATCTGGCTAAATGTATGTACTATGCTTACTGTGGCGGTTTGAATAGATGGTTCCCAATATATGCAGTTTTTTATTGTTTGTAGTTTGCATTTGTAGCCACCTAGCTGGAGGCAATGTCACTGGGTGGATCTTTAGGTGTGGTGGTGGGTTTCAGATTTCAATCTAAAGATATGCAAAGTGTGCCTTGAAGGAGTTCCTGAAGTGTGCTGTGCTGTGTGGTTTTTGGCTTGTGCTTCTCTCTCTCTCTCTCTCTCTGCTTGGGCCTGTGAAGGCAGGCCAGCTTCTTCTGCCATTATGGAACTTTCCCTGGATCTGTAAGCTTCAATAAGTATCCCTTCCTCCATGACTGTGCCTGGTCTGGAAGTTCGTCTCAGTGAACCTGAAGCTATTTGCTACACTTATAAACTGCCCGGTAAGCACTTTTATTAATATTCATACCCATATATTAATGATACTCTCACTTTTGGTTAGAGAAGCTTCTCTTCAGATGGTGGTGACCTTGGGGTGACTCAGAAGGCCCCATAGTGCTGAAATAAACTGACATAGAAGTGTTCAACACTAAAACATCTCTATTGCACCTTCCAAGGTCCAGAGTCCATTGTGGAAGATGTGGCAGAAATAATATAAGAACCAAAGGAAGGGTAGGACTCCTTACAATGAGCTCCTCCAGACATAAAATGGTCTGGATATCCATGACCTCATAGTGCCTGACAATACCTACACAAGACCATCATAATAAGAAGAGAAGATCATGACATCAAAATAAAAGAGAGACTGATTCAGAGGAGGAGGGGATATGATGGAGAGTGGAATTTAAAAGGGGTCATGATATGCAGAGACATTTATCGTACCAATAACTGTGGACTAACTCTACAATGCACGACCCATTTACATCAAAAAGGAGGGTCCATTGGGAGGGGGTAGATCATGGATGAGACTAAACAATGGTACCAAACTGCCTGTATTTGCTGAAAAGAAAACTAATAAATTAAATTTAAAAAAAAAGAGGATAAAGTGGGGGGAAGGAATTATCATGGTTTATTGTCTATAATTATGTAAGCCATCACAAAAAATTAAAAATATCAGTGGCCAAAGTACCTGAATAAAATACTCATTTTAATAATTTGTTTATTTCAGAATAGAACATCTAATGAAATATTAAATTTCAAATATGTAAAATTTAAGCCAATCATTATCTTAGAAATAAAAAATACTAAGAAAAAAATGAAACACTACTTTTTGTTTTGGAGAAAGGCCATCCTATTTTATTAAGGAGGTAACAAGCCAGAATAAGTATAAATAGATTAAACAGGGAAAAGTGACTTTTTAGTATTTGAGTTCAGGTACATTGGACCATTTCAATTTAATACTTGTACCTAAACAATATATACAGAGATAATGAGACCTTAAAATTCATGTGTCAGCCTAAAACACTCAGTAGAATGGAAATCATGTGAGACTTTTGGCATCATTAGATTTAATTGACACAGTGAAAAGAAGGAAGTGGAAAACATTTTTTAAAACCTATGAAGACTAACAGGAGCTCTAGGTAAGCTGCTTCTGGAATTCTGAAGATGGGCCTGTATACAATTGACCTCCAGAGTATGTTTGTCATAAGCCTTCTGCTGTTGTACTTTGAGATGTAGCTAGTCTAACTTGAGTCACGATGTAATTGTAAATCATATACAATATTTTGAGGAGTTAGTATGAAGAATTCAAATTACCTCACATTTTCATACTTTTTAATTGCAATCATAATATTTTAGATATTGTTGTTTAATAAAACTATTAATTTAGAGTTTGGGTATTTAGCTCAGTGATAAAGTGCTTTCCTAGCAAGTGCCAAACCCTACGTTTGATCCCCAGCACCAACAAAAAATATTAGAGTAAAGTAATAGATTTCACTTAGTTGTTTTACTTTTTTTTGTTGTTGTTCGATTTTTCAAGGTAGGGTATCACTCTAGCCCAGGCTGACCTGACCTGGAATTCACTGTGGAGGCTCAGGGTGGCCTTGAACTCACATCAATCCTCCTACCTCTGCCTCCCAAGTGCTGGGATTAAAGGCATGCACCACCACACCCAGCTTTGTTTTACTTTTTAAACATTTTTATTTATTTACTTATTTATCTGAGAGAGGGAAAGAGACATAGTGAGAAAGAGAGATACAGAGAGAGAGAGAGAGAGAGAGAGAGAGAAAATGGGTGCACTAGGGCTTCCAGCCACTGCAAATGAACTCCAGATGCATGTGCCACCTTCTACAGTTACCTTACATTGGTCCTGGGGAATTGAACTGAGGTTCTTTGGCTTTGCAGGCAAGTGCCTTAACCACTAAGCCATCTCTCCAGCCCATTGTTTTACTTTTTAAAAGGTGACCACTGAAAATAATTAAGAATCATTACTCTTGTGCACATTATACTTAGACTGGCATAATAGTTCCATTGAATAGTAATGATTTAAAAGATGAAAGAAAGCTATATAAAAAAAATAAGTATTTTCAGTGGAACTAAGGGACATATTCATAAAAAAACCTAACATTTCACATTACATATATATTTTTTCTTACATTTATATTTTCATTTGAATCTCCACTGGCACCAACTTTTCACCCCAGAACTGAAGTATTCAGATAAGTGTTAAGCCCTAACTTCCAAGACATGATATTCTAGGGAAATATGTTTGAAGTCATTACCAAAGTATCTGATTCTGTGTGGGACGGTTCTGTGGGGACAGTATTTCCAGATATGGTGTAATCAGGCTCTGAGGGATTAAGCCACCTCATACAGCTCACTTTCATTCATGTTATTCAGTGCATATCACAGATTTATGTTTCAGGAACTCTTAAAGGTTCTATCAGTTTTGCTACACTCATCCAGGTTCAGAGGAATCCAAGATTAAAGGACACAAAGGGGAAGCACAGCATTATCCCCTTGTGTTTGAAACTCATCTTCCTATGCAAGGGTAATGCTGCATAAACCAGTATTCCTGGCATTTAGGTAGAAGGATCACTGTGAGTTCCAGGCCATCCTGGGATACATAGAAATATTCTGAATCCCAAAACTAAACTCTTAGCTTCCTTTTGGTTCTGAAATCCTCTTGACACAGAGAACACTACTCATCTCATTGCAGCTTTGTCATTTTTTCTCCATTTAAATCCAAAATACAGAAAAATCACATTCATGCAAGTTGCTCTCACTGCATTGGCTTGGTACTGTGTATGCCTTCCATGATAAGGTCTTTGTAAGGCAAAATACATTTAAACTTAAGCTACCATACTGACTGTGACTCACTTAGCTCAAGATTTTGTGTGAGGACTTGAAGTCTAACTAAAATGATTGTAGCTTCTTAAGAACTTTTATTAATGTATATTAAACTGTACAGTTACCAAATTGGAAATTATAATTGAGAAATTAAAAATTAACATTTATTTATCAATTCAAATTCAATGATTATAGTAATTCCATTAAATATTTTGGTGACATACTTTTATGAAAATTATAACTCCCTATATTAACAAAAATTGTGGGGTAGAGAGATGGATTAGCCATTAAGGTGCTTGGCTGCAAAGCCTAAGGACACATGTTTGTTCTCTCTCCAGATCCCATGTAAGCCAGACACATGAAGGTGAGGGAAGCTCAAGGTTGCACATGCATACTAGGTTGTGCAAGCATCTGGAGTTTGATTGCAGTGGCTGAAACCCTGGGGTGCCAATTCTCTCTCTATCTATCTCTTTTAAAAAAGTTAACATAGTGGTGTGCATTACATTTTTAGTTGGAGTTAACAGACAATAAGTAGAACTTCCTATGTGCTTCTGCATTTAAGTTGTTATAATGCATAGGTTTGGTCAATATATGTGAAGGAAGTGTAGGCTTAAACAGATATGAATTCTAAAAGTGGATGAAGCTCCTGATAATCTTTTAATGTAATTGTATGTATATATCTGTGATAGTTATTTCATATCCAATTAGAAAAGTGGTGATTTATTTTTTAAAATATTTTTTGTTTTATTTTTATTTATTTATTTGAGAGCAACAGACTGAGAGAGAAACATAAGATGGACCACAGCAACAGAAGGGTGTGCCAAACACTGGCATGGGGAAACTGGCTATAAAGCCCTTAAGCCCGCCCCCAACAATACACTCCCTCCAGGAGGCATTAATTCCCAAATATCCATCAGCTGGGGAGCTAGCATTCACAACACCTAGGTTTATGGGGGACACCTGAATCAAACCACCACAGGATGGCTTAGCGTTTAAGGCATTTGCCTGCAAAGCCATAGGACCCAGGTCCAGTTCCCCAGGACCCATGTTGGCCAGATGCACAAGGGGGCACACGCATCTGGAGTTCTTTTGCAGTGGCTGGATACCCTGAGGCTCCCATTCTCATTCTCTCTCTCTCTCTCTCTCTCTCTCTCTCTCTCTCTCTCTCTCTCTCTCTCTCTCCCCCCCCCATCTTTCTCTGTCAAATACATAGATAAATAAAAATAAAATATAAAAAAAAACTCCATCCAATACTGCAGTCCAGACAACCTGGTGAGGAGGCACTGATATCATTGTTGGAGTACAAAGTCCATAGAACCCAGATACCTGAATTTAAGGGATAAGGAAAAGGTGTGCCTCAAGTCTGGGAAAGGGGGAGGAAAAGGGGGGTAGAGAAAGAGAGAGATCACACGTTGAAGAAAGATTCCTCCCCACCCCCACCTGGGTAAACTGGCTTATATGCCAATCTCCTCTGGAAACACACACACTTACACCCAGAAATCATATTGTACCAGTTAAGATGGCTTCTAAAATTACTCACTTGAGTGGTCAATTGCTATTTGATAAGTATATTTTTTTGTCACAGGCTTTAGGGAAATTAAAAACTTGGGTTAGTTTTTCTAGTATGAAAAATATCTCAAAATTCAGGTTATGCATGAGAAATGAAAACATAAGAAAAATATACTTATAAATGGATTTTAATAGAAATAGTCACATTTTCTTTAATGTAAGACCCTGCCCACACCTAGAATTTTAATTTATAGGTAATTTTCCTAGTGAATTATTCCATAAATAAAAATTTTAGTTAATTCATGAATCTCCTATTTATGAATTTACCACTTACCATTTCTCATATCCTGTTCTTTATCATTAATATTGATATATAAATCTTTCTTTAAGTTATTTATATTTTATGTTATGAAGTTGTCCTATTATTCATGTCAGCATTCTGTCTTTACATTTCCTAGGTGACAGAAGAGTGTAGACTCATTTGTTATATCAAGTCTCTGTCAGTAACAATTCCTACTGATTTTTGTCTTGGTTTAACTATGATTTATGGGAGATACAGCCATATCCTGTTCTGAGCTGGCCATAGCAAGAGAAATAGTTGCTTAAGTATATCATATCTGAATCATTCAACTAACTTGCTCACCAAGCTTTTCTAATTATAGTTGACTTCCTTTTGAGGCTTCCCTCAGGGAAAAAGTATGCGATGATCTGGCTGACCTGACTCCAGTCAGGTTGACAGCTGTAATTCTCATAGTAAATGAATAGATCAGTATTCAGGTTTACTCTGACATATGCTGAAACATTCACTACATGGGCCAACATCCCTCAGTCTGATGAACACTAAGCCAGTAAAACATTGCATTTCTAGACCTGGATCATGATAAATGCAGAACTTCCCTAGGTGAGAATCCTTTGTAGCCCATATCCTCTGGAAACATACCAGTATATCAGAATGGCATTTATCAGTTTTTTATATGCCTTCAGTGTAACCAAGAAGAAAACCTAATTGCTATCTTGAAATCCTAGGAAAAAATTCATAAGAATTTTTTATCAAGGCTCTACTATTTTTTTTTTCAGGTTCTTTCTACTGATGCTTTTTTTTCTCAATTTTTATTAACATTTTCCATGATTATAAAAAATATCCCATGATAATACCCTCCCTCACCCCACACACTTTCCCCTTTGAAATTCCATTCTCCATCATATTACCTCCCCATCTCAGTCACTGTACTTACATATATACAATATCAACTCCTCCCTTCCTTTCTCTTCCCTTTATATGTCCTTTTTAACTTACTGGCCTCTATATTGAGATTTTTTTCCTTCTCACGCAGAAGCCCAATCATCTGTAGCTAGGATCCACATATGAGGGAGAACATGTGACACTTGGCTTTCTGGGACTGGGTTACCTCACTTAGTATAATCCTTTCCAGATCCATCCATTTTTCTGCAGGTTTCATAACTTCTTTTTTCTTTACCACTGAGTATAACTCCATTGTATAAATGTTCCACATCTTCATTATCCACTCATCAGTTGAGGGACATCTAGGCTGGTTCCATTTCCCAGGTATTATAAATTGAGCAGCAGTAAACATGGTTGAGCATGTACTTCTAAAGAAATGAGATGAGTCCTTAGGATATATGCCTAGGAGTGCTATAGCTGGGTCATATGGTAGATCAATCTTTAGCTGTTTTAAGAACCTCCACACTGATTTCCACAATGGCTGGACCAGATTGCATTCCCACCACCAGTGTAGAAGGGTTCCTCTTTTTCCATATCCCTGCCAACATTTATGATCATTTGTTTTCATGATGGCAGCCCATCTGACAGGAGTGAGATGGAATCTCAGTGTAGTTTTAGTCTGCATATTCCTGATGACTAGTGATGTAGAACATTTTTAGAGGCTTATATGCCATTCGTATTTCTTCCTTTGAGAACTCTCTATTTAGCTCCATAGCCCATTTTTTGATTGGCTTGTTTGATTCCTTATTATTTAACTTTTTGAGTTCTTTGTATATCCTAGATATTAATCCTCTATCAGATATATAGCTGGCGAAGATTTTTTTTTCCCCATTCTGTAGGTTGCCTCTTTGCTTTTTTCACTGTGTCCTTTGCAGTGCAAAATCTTTGTAATTTCATGAGGTCCCAGTGATTAATCTGTGGTTTTACTGCCTGAGCAACTGGGGTTGTATTCAGAAAGTCTTTGCCAAGACCAATATGTTGAAGGGTTTCCCCGACTTTTTCCTCTAGGAATTTTAGAGTTTCTGGTCTGATGTTAAGGTCTTTAATCCATTTGGACTTAATTCTTGTGCATAGAGAGAGAGAGAAGAATCTATTTTCATCCTTCTACAGATACATATCCAGTTTTCCCAACACCATTTGCTGAAGAGGCTGTCTTTTCTCCAATGAGTATTTTTGGCATTTTCATTGAATATCAAGTGGCTATAGCTACCTGGCCTTACATCTGGGTCCTCTATTCTGTTCCATTGATCTACATATCTGCTTTGGTGCCAGTACCATGCTGTTTTTGTTACTATGGCTCTGTAGTATAGGTTAAAATCAGGTATGGTGATACCACCAGCCTTACTTTTGTTGCTCAGTATTATTTTAGATATTCAAGGTATTGTGATTTCAAATGAATTTTTGGATTGTTTTCTATTTCCATGAAGAATGCCTTTGGAATTTTGATGGGGATTGTATTGAATTTGTAGATTGCTTTTGGTTAAGATCGCCATTTTCACAATATTGATTCTTCCAATCCAAGAACAAGGGATATTTTTCAACTTCCTAGTGTCTTCTGCAATTTCTCGCTTGAGTGTTTTAAAGTTCTCATTGTAGAGATTCTTTACTTCCTTGGTTAGGTTTATTCCAAGGTACTTTGTTTTTTTGATGCAATTGTGAATGGGAGTGATTCTCTGATTTCATCCTCTGTGTGTTTGTTGTTAACATATATGAAGACTGCTGATTCCTGTGTATCTATTTTGTATCCTGCTACATGGCTGTAGCTTTTGATCAGCTCTAACAGTTTGCTAGTAGAGTCCTTAGGGTCCTTTATATATAGAATCATGGAACTGCACATAATGATAACTTGATCTCTTCCTTTCCAATTTGTATCCCTTTTATGTGTGTCTCTTGCCTTATTGCTATGGCTAAGACTTCCAGAACTATATTAAATAAAAGTGTAGACAGTGGACACCCTTGTCTTGTTCCTGATTTTAGTGGGAATGCTTCCAGTTTTTCCCCATTTATTAATATGTTGGCTGTAGGCTTGTCATAAATAGTCTTTATTATATTGAAATATGTTCCTTCTATTCCCAGTCTCTGTAGGACTTTTATCATGAAGGGATGTTGGATTTTGTAAAACGCTTTCTCTGTGTCTAATGAAATGATCATGTGATTTTTGTCCCTCGATCCATTTATATAATGTATTATATTTATAGGTTTGTGTATATTGAACCATCCCTGCATCTCTGGGATAAAGCCTACTTGTATTCTGTTTGCCAATATTTTGTTGAGAATTTTTGCATCTATGTTCATGAGGGAGATTGCTCTGTAATTTTCTTTTTTGGTTCTATCTTTGCCTGGTTTTGGTAGCAGGGTGATGCTGGCTTCATAGAAGGAGTTTGGTAGAACTCTGTCTTTTCATATTTTTATTTTTATATTTTAAGAAGCAATGGTGTTAGCTCTTCCTTGAAGGTCTGGTAAAATTCAGCAGTGAATCCATCTGGGCCTGGGCTTTTTTTAGTTGGGAGATTTTTCATTACTGTTCAGATCTCCATGCTCGTTATAGGTCTATTTAAGTGGTTAATCTCATCTTGATTTAATTTAGGTAGGTCAAATAAATCAAGGAAATCATCCATTTTTTTCAGATTTTCATACTTTGTGGAGTATATGCTTTTATAGTATGTCCCTATGATTTTTTGAATTTCTCTGGCATCTGTTGTGATGTTACCTTTTTCATATCTAATTTTATTAATTTGTGCCACTTCTCTCTTTCTTTTGGTCAGATTTTCTAAGGGTTTATCAATCTTGTTTATCCTTTTAAAGAACCAACTCTTTCTTTCATTAATTCTTTGGATTTTTTTTTTTGTTTTGTTTCTATTTCATTAATTTCTGCCCTAATCTTTATTTTTTTAAATTTTGTTTATTATTTATTTATTTGAGAGTGACAGACAGAGAAAGAGGGAGAGAGAAGGAGAGAGAATGGGCACACCAGGGCTTCCAGCCACTGCAAATGAACTCCAGATGCATGTGCCCCCTTATGCTAAGGTGGGTCCTGGGGAATCAAGCCTCAAACCGGGGTCCTTAGGCTTCACAGGCAAGCACTTAACCACTAAGCCATCTCTCCAGTCCCCTAATCTTTATTATTTCTTCCTGTCTACTGATTTTTGGTTTGCCTTGTTGTTTTTTTTTTTTTTCCAAGGCTTTAAGGTGAAGCATTAGGTCATTTACTTGAAACCTTTCTTATCTTCTCCTGTCCATGTTTGCCATATACTGCTCAATGAAGTAAAATTTATTTTTACGTTGAGAAGTATACATTGAATAATTCCATGCACGAAGATCAAATAGAGACAGGTTAAACATGTGAATAATAATTCAGGACTATGTTTTCTTTTTAACCCATTAACTGTCAGGCACAGCAATTTATAATGAATATTGTCACACACTCCTTTTGATGCAGTCAGACAACTGAATAGAAATGAAATGTTATTTCCTTTCTAATGGCAAAAATCCATTGCATAGAGAAGTTCCATGACTTTTTCAAGTTCACAAAGCTTTTAAGGCCCAAGAAATTGTGATTATCAACCTCCATATGTCTTTTTTTTTTTTCTGTATGTCCTCCTTTTGATACCTGGAATTGTTAATGATAATACAAAAACCAAATTAAATGTATTATATATGTTGGAGAAGCAACATTGTCAATATATTTCCCACAGTCCAATGTGTCAATAAGCTATTGTGTTTTTTTATGTTTTATTTATTTGAGAGAGAGAGAGGGAGAATGAGAAAGAAGAGCTGAGAGAATGGACAAGCCATGGACTCTAGCAACTGCAAATGGACTCCAGACACAAGAGCCACCCTGTGCATCTGGCTTTATGTTGGTATTTGGGAATAGAAATGGCATTTTTAGACTTTGCCGGGAAGTACCTTAACTGCTGAGCCATCCCTCAGCCCTTTTTGTGGATGGGGTTATGTGTGTGTGTGGGAGGTGTTTAACTTCACAAGTTAGAAAGAGGAGAGAAAAGGGAAGAGAAAGAAAAAGGAAGCGAATAGGAAGGAAAACTGAAGTTCAAAGGTACTGAAAACCTAATAACTTTCATTGGTGAAGTGCAAGTTGTGTTTCATTTTCAGCCATCAATAATTCAGCTTAACTATCGAGGCCCAGAAAATGCATTTTCACACTTCCTGGGAGCCTGTTTGTTTTAGAACTACATGCAATACTTTGGGTCCTGGGTTTGCCTTTTGGGATTGGCTTAATCATGTGGCCATGATTCTGAAACACTGGCTTTGTATATGTGAATTTCTCCAAAAGAACTCTGAGAATCCACAGAACACCATAAGAAAGTGGATTAAAATACTACTGATAAATTTACATCAATTTTCCCAGGTGCTTGCTCTCTCTCTCGCTCTCGCTCTTGCTCTCTCTCTCTCTCTCTCTGACTGCTTCTATAATTTTTTTCTTTTATTTTGTGCCTTACAAAAAGGGACAGATAACCCACATTTTAAGCAACAAAAATAGGGGAAAAAAAGCCTTGTATTAATGACTTCTATTAGTGAATACATTCCAGTAGCTATGTTGACATGACTTGGAATATTTATTTAAATCCACAAGAATCAAATCTTTTATTTCTTGACTTTATACAAATGAACCATAGGCTCTAATTCTGGTGTAATATTTGTGGGGAAGACTAATAGTATAGGATAGTCATTCAAAGGACATTCTAAGAAGACTCATTTTGTTCACTGATTAGAAGAAAAAGGACAATATAACTTGCTTATTTAGATTATGTTTTAAAATTTATAATGAATTTCAGAAACTGTGATGGTTTGTATTGATTGTCAACCTTGACAAGACATATAATTACCTGTTAGTGGTCATTTAGATTATGTTGGCCTCTGGGCATATCTGTGAATGTTTATCATTATGAGAGATTATGATTAGGTTCATTAAGGTAGGAACATCCACTGTAAGTGTGGGTGGCACCATTGCATTGTGTGGAGTCCTGGACTATATAAAAAGGAGAGAGTTAGCTGAGCATCCACTTTCATTGCTCTGCCCTCTTCCCCACTGCTGGACTGAATGTGACTAGTTCATTTAGCCATGTCTTTCCTGTCATGATGGAATCTCAATAAGCCAAAATAAACTCTTTTTTTCTTTGTTCTGATTCTGGTCTGATATTTTATTCCAGCAATGAGAAAGTAACTGATGCAATAACCAAAGTATTAACACCAAGTAAACAATTTTCAAACATGTTTCAATATATAGGGACCTTTATGTACAGACTGAGGAGTCCCAGAATAGGATGCAATTCAGCTCTCTTACTTTTTACATGTGTCCTATAACATCATCATACCACAAAAGCTTTATTCTTATAATTAATATATATGCACATATATATGAGATATTTCTTCATATTCATACATAAGATGCAATACTTACCTTGTAAAAAATATTTTATATTTTATTTATTTATTTGAGAGAGAGAGAGAGAGAGAGAGAGAGAGAGGAAGAGGCAGATAGAAAGAGAGAATGGGCATGCCAGGGCCTCTACCCACTGCTAAAGAACTCCAGATGCATGTGCCCCCTTGTGCATCTGGCTTATGTGGGTCCTGGGGAATCAAACCAGAGTCCTTAGGCTTCACAGGCAAACACCTTAACCACTAAGCCATTTCCCCAGTCCACAATACTTAGCTTTTGTCTAAGACCAAGTTTAAGTAGAGCTTATGTTAGTCATATGGCAATGAAAAATACATTTTGACTATATATATTATGTAGTCTGTCATGGCCGTGCTTCTCTAATGGAAGCTTAGAGCTAAGATGAAGACAGAATAAACTCCCACAAAGAGAAGAAATTATCTATTTAGCATTTGATTTTTTTGATTTTCCCAGTATGCCTATATGAGGTAACTATGTCAACCCCAATTTCTAAAAGTTTAAGTATATATAGAAATGCTTAGAATTGCCAGGCAATATGAAAATATTTACTCTTTGGCTTAACCCCAGGTGTTAAAGCCACAGCTATAGTTAGCCCAAATACTCAAAAATATTTACCCTTAGTGTCAGCATTAAGGTCATTGAGTATGGACCCCTTCTTCATAATCAGATTTAGGTCTCATCTACTATATCCCCAGTTACACACATATTTTAACACAAGGAAAAGCATCATATTCCCCACATCCTAAGCATTTGAAATACCATTTGCAAGAAGGGAAATGTCATCACAATTACACCTTCTGAAGATTTAAAATACCATATAGAAGAAAGATCAGTGGGGCTGGGGAGATGACTCAGTGGTTAAAAGGTACTTGTTTGCAAAGCCTGATCAACTGGGATCTATTCCCCAGTGTCCATATCAAGCCAAATACACAAAGTGGCACATGCTTCTGGAGTTCATTTGCAATGTCAAGAGACCCTGGCATGTCCATTCTCTCTCTCTCTCTCTCAATCTCTCTCTCTCTCTCTCTCCCCCACCTTTCTCTGCCTATTGCTCGCAAATAAATAAATAAAAATAAACATTTTTTTTTTAAAAAGAAAGGTATAAGACCTCCCTTTCCAGGTGCAAAACATTTTATAGGGCTGAGTACTAGTAATTTGTTCCTGGAAGTCATTTGTAGGGCAGTTGCAAGGATGGATCTATTGAGTGGTTTTTAGGATGCTGACAAGACTGGTTCAAAGGAGTTTTCTATGAGGCAGTTGAAGTGCTAGCTTCAATAAGTCATCTGGAAAGCAAGTGAATTTCTATCAGTTTTTCTTATCTGTATCAGCAGACAGATGTCACAGAGTGAACACAGTATTTTACCACTCAGCTACGAGTCAAAGAAGTATAGGCATAAGGCAATGGGCAAGCCAATTATGAGTTAACACCTATATTACATATGGCCCTTTCAGACAGGCGGGATTTGCTGAGGTACATTATGGAAGGCCACTTCTTTCTAGTAAAACTGATCTATTGTAGAGATTATATTTATCTTTATTTCTTCTCTTTTTAGTTATTTTTAATGGATTCTGTTACATGATTTTTGGTCAAAAGAATGGAATGTGAATCATACCTCTGCCATGACATGTGTACATGATATTCTGAGCTGCCCAAATGATCAGAGGCTTCTGGTAAAGAACAAAGACATACACCATTGTCCTTAAGAGTTCATCCAAATGGGGCTTTCAGTCATATGGCTAGAAAACTGCTTCATAGGGAAATTGTTCCAGATAATTGAGAAAATATTGTAAAGCCCACTTTTACCCAGTGAGAACATTTTTCTTTTGTCATGGTCCCTTTAGCCATTGCCCTCTGTCATCCTTAAGAGTATGTCACATTATTTTGAAATAAACTCTCCCTATCTTCTACACTATGCCCCGTTTCTGAATTTATTTGTTGGGGAACACAAGAACTAGGAACCCAAGAGGACTACAGTGAAAGATCTTAGAGTAAACAATTATAGTTAAGTCAATAGTGAAGGGAATAAAGAAAAAAAAAGTAATAAAAAAGAACAGAGATTGTATTTCTTTCATCCATACTTTATTTATGGCTACATGAAAAGTCATTACACACCTAGTGCCATGCTAAAATAATTTATTGTCTCTATAATATTCTGCCTCAAGAATAAAGAGCATTTTTGGTGAGCTTTGTGTTTGTTCCACATGGAAGCTTTGCATAGCTATAATACATAGTATTTAACTGTTTTGGGGGGGGGGCTAGCCTAGAGGATAGAATGACTTCACACAGATGCCTACTAATAGTTGGAAAGCACTAGGAGACTGGGCTCTATTGCTTCTCTCACTTTATCACCATTGCACATATTTTCTTAACAAGATTGTTTGCTTCTTACATTGTAGCTTTGTGGTTCTAAACCAGAAGGCAGAAATTGCTAGCCTGCTAGAAGATTTAGTGTAGACTACCTGTCGTTCCAACTTGTATTGGTGGTAGCAATCTCAGATGAGCCAAGATTTAAGAGAAAGGAATTAGGCTTCGACTCTATAAGAAGTACATCAAAAATGTTGCATTTTGGCCAGACATGGTGGCACACGCCTTTAATCCCAGCACTTGGGAGGCAGAGGTAGGAGAATCTCCGTGAGTTCAAGGCCACAATGAAACTACAAAGTTAATTCCAGGTCAGCCTGGACCAGAGTGAGACCCTACCTCGAAAAAAAAAAAAAAAAGTTGCATTTTGATAGAGTTATTTACGTCCCATTGTTACCTGCAGCAAATAGACGATGTCAGAACAATCCACAAGGTCAAAATTCTTAGGAAGGCCTTTCCCTAATGACACCAAAGCCCTATCACTGGTTATAAAAAGAAATAGGAGAAATAGGTAAATATGGTGAAACATGGACTGCACCACACCCAACATCCATAACCTAAGGCATTGTTCTAATTATTCTGGAGAAAATGACCTCTGATGGGGGCATAATTGATTATATGCCTTTTTTCTTGGAACCTTTGCTGAGATTATGTTCACATCCTCTCATCTGTAAAAGTAAACTAGAAGGATCAAGAAATGACCTGCTGAAAAGATTAAAGGATACGAAATTACTTCCCTAAACAAAAATGAGAGAGTTCAGCCACAACAAATAAAGCCATCCAAGCTTAACAGACATTTTCAAGTACGTGAGAGGATATCCTCAGTAGTAAATTATGCAATTGATCCACTTAGAAAAATCTGTAGTAAGAATTAGTGCCTTACATGAAAATTAATAAAACAAGGTTAGGAACCTTCTGTACATTGGACAAAGTTAAAAACAAGGTATTTTAGAAATAAAACTGGTTTCATTGGTTAATAGAGTCAGTGCACTACTATTGATTATTGCCTTCTACTACTTTAAAGCTAAGGGAAAATAAATTGAAAAACAGAGTAAAAGAAGAGGCTGAACAACATCACTAATATAATGCCTTTCCTATAATCCTATAATTGTTTACAGTTTATCAGTTTATTTCAGAAGATAGTAAATGCGCATTAAGTAACTAAAGATAACAGAGGATATATATCTTTTACCTGAGAGTAACTACTTTGAATGGGTAGCTGAAAGTATATAAATATTCACTGTTTCCTTTCTTCAAATGCTTTAAAGAATTACCTTTCATTATAGAAAGAACTGTTAAAAGGGAAAAATAGCTTCTCCTGAATTGTTCAAAAATACTGCTCATTAATTAATCAGACTCTATAAAACATTCATATACTAGACATGAGCAGAGGGAAAATGTCATTCATGATAACAAATATAGTGGTAAAGATAACAAAAAAATCACATTAGATCCAATATATATGCTTCCTTCCAATCTGTGGTTTTAGTATTAGTTGCAGCTTGACAACTCATGGAGTTCCCAACTTCTCCTTACTAGTTTTTTTTTTTTTTAATTTAATTTATTAGTTTTCATTTCAGTGAATACAGGCAGTTTGGTACCATTATTTAGGCTCATCTGTGATCTACCCCCTCCCATTAGACCCTCCTTGTTAATGAAAATGGGTCGTGCATTGTGGAGTTAGCCCCCAGTTATTAGTATGATAAAAGTCTCTGCAAATCATGACCCAACATGTAACTCTGACGTTCTTTCCACCCCCTCTTCCGCAAGATTTCCCTGAGCCATGTTGGGTTCATTTTTGGTCTGCTTCAGTGCTGAGGTGTTGGGGGCCTCTGAGGCTTTGGCTCTCTGATTTGGTAGGAGTTGATTTTTCTCTGCGTTGCTCTCCTTCCCCTTTGTGCTGGTATCCGGTTCACAGGAAAACATCACCCTTGCTTGTTTGGCCAATTGTCCTTAGTTTCAGTTGGGCCCCTTTTGAGGTATGTTGGGGCAGCTCTCTTCTTAGGATCTGCATCTATCTGGAAAAGAGAAGCAGATTTTCCAACGGAGAGTAAGTTAGCACCCAGAAAATTGAGATAACACTTACTTTTTTGATAGTTTGATAGGTGTAGGCCCTCTTATACCCTGTGATTGATGGTAGCTTGATATTGTAGAGTGGGCTTGTGTTTCGGTATGGTTCTGACTTGTTTCCCAGATCCAGCTATGGGTCTAGTACCACTGAGTGGATCAGTTAGCCAAATCAAGAGCAATTGGTTCCTCACCATGGCTGTGTACCACTATTGCACTTGTGTGGGCATCACATCCGGTTATTTGTTGCTAATTTGGTTAAACAATGTGTTGCTTGGACATATCATAGTCATTTCCCCCAGTTGCCTATGTAGCGCCTTCTGGCACTAGACACGCTGACTGTCTGGGGACTGACTCTCTCCTGGCTTCCAGCCATGTCATTCCATTTTACGTGTCAGCTGTGTATGGAGTCTTCAGCAATAGGGTCTTATCACTGGCCTTTGGTGGGTCATCAAGTACTCTGACAGAAGTCTGTCATTGTTTTGGGAAACCTTGTAGGTTTCTCTGATCAAAAGCTCATTGTGGATGGTAGGCCCAAGCTGGAAGTGGGGGTTACAGGTCAATGTCCACTAAGAATTTGAGGAAAAAGATAACTAATATACAAGAGTTAGAGAGGAGAGGATAGAGGGGAGAGGGGGAGAGGGAGGGAGGGAAGATGTAGGAGATTTAGGTCAGTCTTGATCCTACCCTCTCCAGTGTCTTGTGGTTCAGGTGTTTCCTGTAAGGGTCTAGTGAAGGTTCAGCCATTTGGTCTGTCTTTTAGGAAGTAGAATTTTATGGTACCATTGCCGTTTGGGTCCGGATTACTGTTTTCCACCCTTTGATTCCCTCCCCGCCCTCCCATCCACCTTATTGTCTAGTCCATGCGGTGCTTGGTGGGTATGTAAGGCATCTTGGGCAGATTCAGGTTAGGTGTTGCAGATGAGTGAGACTATGTGTCGATTTTTTTTCTGTGATTGGGTAAGTTCACTGAGAATGATCTGTTCCAGGTTCAACCACTTTTCCTCAAATTTCTTTATGTCGTTTTTTCTTACTGCTGTATAGAATTCCATTGCGTAGATATACCACATCTTTGTTATCCATTATTCTAATGATGGACATCTGGGTTGATTCCAGCTTTTAGCTATTACGAATAAGACCCTATTGCTGAAGACTCCATACACAACTGACGCGTAAAATGGAATGACATGGCTGGAAGCCAGGAGAGAGTCAGTCCCCAGACAGTCAGTGTGTCTAGTGCCAGAAGGCGCTACATAGGCGACTGGGGGAAATGACCAAGATCTGTCCAAGCAACACATTATTTAACCTAATTAGCAACAAATAACCAGATGTGATGCCCACACAAGTGCAATAGTGGTACACAGCCATGGTGAGGAATCAATTGCTCTTGATTTGGCTAACTGATCCACTCAGTGGTACTAGACCCTTAGCTGGAGCTGGGAAACAAGTCAGAACCACACCCAAACACAAGCCCACTCTACAATATCAAGCTACCATCAATCACGGGGTATAAGAGGGCCTACACCTATCAAACTGTCTATCACAAAAGTAAGTGTTATCTCAATTTTCCGGGTTCTAACTTACTCTCCGTTGGAGAATCTGCTTCTCTTTTCCAGATAGATGCAGATCCTAAGAAGAGAGCTGCCCCAACACACCTCAAAAGGGGCCCAACTGAAACTAAGGACAACTGGCGACATTAGCAAGGGTGATGTTTTCCTGTGAACCGGATACCAGCACAAAGGGGAAGGAGATCAACGCAGAGAAAAATCAACTCCTACCAAATCAGAGAGCCAAAGCCTCAGAGGCCCCCAACACCTCAGCACTGAAGCAGACCAAAAATGAACCCAACATAGCTCAGGGAAATCTTGCGGAAGAGGGGGCGGAAAGAATGTCAGAGTTACATGTTGGGTCATGACTTGCAGAGACATTTATCATACAATAACTGGGGGCTAACTCCACAATGCACGACCCATTTTCATTAACAAGGAGGGTCTAATGGGAGGGAGTAGATCACAGATGAGCCTAAATAATGGTACCAAACTGCCTGTATTCACTGAAATGAAAACTAATAAATTAAATTAAAAAAAATTAAAATTAAAATTAAAAAAAAATGACTAGGGATAAGAAAAGGAAAAAAAGCAGATTTTCTGTGTCTACTAGTAAGCCTCTGAAAGTGTGTCGGGAGATGTGGCAGGAGGTATGGTGAGAAGGGACATTCTTTTTTGTTTGTTTGTTTGTTTTCTTTTCACAATTTTTATTAATATTTTCCATGATTATAAAAAAAAATCCCATGGTAATACCCCCTCCCCCACGCACTTTCCCCTTTGAAATTCCATTCTCCATCAAAGAAGGGACATTCTTAATGCATGTAGTTAACAAGAAACAGCAGTCAAAACACAACATTTAATGTCTTCTGTATAAAATGATTTGTACGTTTTTACTTAAAAAATAAGAAAATTGCCATTTTTTTTAGGTTTCCCACCAGAAAATTTGGAACATTTCCTAAAATTCAAGCTAAATTATATTATACTTTGATATTCATGACTGAGATGAAAACATTAGCTATATTACATAAAACATGCTTGATAAAAGGAGAGTCAAAAATAATGGTTCAATGATCACTCAAGTAGGAAGAAAGTGGAATAAGTTTAACAGCAGAGTTTCGTTTCCAAAACCACATTGTTAATCCCTATTATACACCAATTGAAATATACTAGTGTTCCAATTTACTGGTGTTTTATTTTGTATTTATTTAGAAATATTTTTCCTACTTTAAACAACATTTCTACATTTATTGTGATTGAACAGTTATATCTTTTTTTTTGTTTTTGTTTTTGGAGGTAGGGTCTCACTCTAGCCCAGGCTGACCTGGAACTCACTATGGAGTCTCAGGGCGGCCTCAAACTCACAGCGATCCTCCTACCTCTGCCTGCTGAGTGCTGGGATTAAAGGTTTGCCCCACCACGCCCGGCTGAACAGTTATATCTTGATCAGCCTTAGTGAATATAACTTCCTGAAGTTAAGCAGTTAGACAATTCCTAGGTACATTCTTACACCATGATGCTGGGAAATAGCTCCTGGTAGCCTTTTTCTTTCTCTCTCTTTCTCTTCCTGTCGAATAAGTCCAAAATTTAATTAGAAACATGAAAGAAAAATGAGGAGTTGGCCATTGATGTTGGAATATGAAATTCTTCCCTGATCTGGACTATATGGTTGTAATATAGAAATACATCATGACAGCAGAAAGTAAGATTAAATTCATCAGATAATTAAGCCAAAATTATGTCCATAAATTTCTGATCTGTGGTATTCAGAAAGAGTTCATAAAAAGAACCAAGTCATAGGCAATTGTGAGAGGCTTCAGAGAAAATGTGAAAACCCAATCAAATGTGCCTAATTAAGTATAAAAAAGAAAAATATTATTGGCATTGGTGGTAAGGGAGACATTCCAATTATAGGTAGTGTGAAGAAGCCAAGTATTATAAAATTTCATTATATAGAGTTTACCATTTGAATTTGTAAACAATGAGAAGTTGTCATGGGCACTTAGTTTGTAAATAATAAATTGAATTGGATTCTAGACAGCAAACACTTCCTGAGAGGAGAAGATAAAAACTAACTTCATGGTTTTTTAATTCAATGCTTAGGGATAAGTGATGGAGTAAAGAGAATTGGGAACTGAGTGCCTACTAGTTAGTATATTTGTTCCTTGCTCCATGACTTCTTAATATGTCATGAGGACATTTTAACAGAAAACTTAGCTTATAGTTGTTACAATTCAGTTTAAGTTATGGTGCAGGTTAAAGATAAACATAATAGGATTGTAGTATCAGTGATCAGGAATAATGGCTTAACAATTTAGATCATAGAAATATTTTAAAAATGTTTATTTGTTGGTAAGACTTGATCATGTCATTTTTAAAGACCTAGATATTATTCTCAAAAACATTGCCATTAGGGCCTGGAGGGATGGCTTAGCAGTTAAGATGTTTGCCTGCAAAGCAAAAGGACCCAGGTTCAATTCCGCAGGACCCATGTTAGCCAGATGCACAAAGGGGCACATGCATCTGGAGTTCATTTGCAGTGGCTGGAGGCCCTGGCATGTCCATTCATTCTCTCTCTCTCTCTCTCTCTTTCTCTGTCAAATAAATAATTGAAAATAAAATATTTAAAAAATATTGTCAAGTCAGGCATGGTGGTGCACGCCTTTAATCCCAGCACTTGGGAGGCAAAGGTAGGAGGATCGCTGTGAGTTCAAGGCCACCCTGAGACTACATAGTGAATTCCAGGTCAGTCTGAGCCAGAGTGAGACCCTACCTCAAAAAAAAAAAAAAAATGTTAGCAGAGATTGACTAGACCTTCTAAAGGCATTGCAGCTTATATTTTTAAATACTTTATTTAATTTTGATTTTTTATTTATTTGAAAGAGAGAGAGTGAAAGAGAGATAGAGAAATAGGCAGGGAGAGAAAGAGAGAGAGAAAATGGGTATGCCGGGTCCTCAAACCACTACAAACAAACTCCAGTTGTATGTGTCCCCGTGTGCATCTGGTTTACGTGGGTCTTGGGGAACTGAACTTGGGCCCTTTGGCTTTGGAGGAAAGCACCTTAACCGCTAAGCCATCTCTCCAGCCCCTTATTTTGAAGGAAATAAATTTATGGAAAAATATTTCTGAGAAATATCAATAAGATTACTTTGTGTATTTCATTGAGCTTGCTTATAACAAAACCAGTTTCAAACAAGAATTTCTGTCATATAGTGGCATACATTGAGGGTGAACATTTTTATCAGACAAAATAAATTCAAAGTCTAAAATTATACATACAGAAAAAACATTATGGTAAAATATTTAATGCAAAAGGAGCATATAACAACTATATATAAATACATATTGCCATCCAGCATTTGAATAACTAAATATATAGGCAAATTATCGACAGATCTGATGACAGAAATTGAAAGGAACAAGATAATGGTGTGGAACATCCATACTTCTCTTTCAATAAAACTGACAGATGACAAAAATCAATATTGTTATCAGAGGTGTAGTTTATTGAAGGTTAGCTTTAATCAATTTTAGTTATATCCTGATGCCTGTCTTGTTTTGCACTGCTGCTGTTACAGGGGTTTTATTCTCCTCTCTAAGTGATACTGGTGATTGAGCCATCAAAAAAAGGCTGCTTCCTAAAATGATCCTCAAATAAAACCAGAAGAGATAACTGCCCCAACAAGTGCATAAACTGAAATGTAGAAACACAAGAAAAATGAAAATTAGAGGGGTTAGAAGATTGCTCAGCAGTTAGAGGTGCTTGACTTCTGTACCTGACAGCCTGGGTTCCATTTCCCCATACCCATATAAAGCCAGGTGCACGGAATGGGACATGTGTCTGAAGTACGGTTACAGCGGCAGGAAGACCTGGTCCTCCCATACTCACTCACTCTTTATATCTGCCTCTTTTTCTGTGTCTCAAATAAATAAATAAAAATATTTATTTAAATAAAAACATGAGAAAATGATTCTTGTAAAATATCACAGTGCTTCAGCATTTGAATCCAAAAACATTAAAATGGTTGAAATAGCAAAAATAAAAAGTAAATTTTATTTTTTAAATATTTTTAAATTTTATTTTGAAAGAGAAAGAATGAATGCATCAGAGCCTCCTGACACTACAAATTCCAGACACATGTACCACTTCCTGCATCTGGCTTTATGTGAGTACTAGGGAATCAAATGTGGGCCATCAAGCTTTGCAAGTAAATGACTTTAACTGCTGATCCATCTCTCCCACCCTCAAATATATATTTTAAAATTAAGAGATTAACTTCAGTGGGGATTCAGATAAATAAGAATGAAGAAAAGAATACACTTTCAAATCAAGAAATTAAAAATCTTGCATGAGAAATTCAGCAAGGGGGTTATCTTAGTCAGGGTTTTCTAGAGGAATAGAACTGATAGAAGGAATATGCATTTTTAAAATTATTTTTTTTTTATTTGAGAAAGAGAAAGAGAGGCAAATAGAGACAATGAGCAGAGCAGGGTCTTCACCCACTGCAAACAAACTCTAGAAGTATGCACCACCTTGTGCATGTGGCTTATGTGGGTCCTGGGGAATCAAACCTAAGTTCTTTGGCTTTTCAGATTATCACCCTGACAGCTAAGCCACCCCTCCAGTCCTAATATATATTATTGATGCAAAATTTTTGGGCTCAAGAGGGGTACCCCCAGGTCTTGGAAACCAAAGTTTTAGGCCCTTATCTTGTTTTAAAAAATAATTCATAAAAGGGACTCAAGAAGGGTCAATTATGAATTAGTAAGTTTATTTAAGGAAAAAAATCATGCATTATAAGGTTTATTTTAAGGGGAGTGAAGATTTAGGAAGAATGGTAGCAGAAAGACTCAAGCCAGAGGACAATTCTCCTCCTTAATTGGCTGGAAAGGGAGAGAGGAAACAAGAAATCTCTATCACAGAGAAGTCTTCAGGGGTAAAAGGGTCTAAGAGAGGCACATGAAGGGGAAAACATGAGAATCAAGGGACCTTCAATTAAAAACCAGAGAGGATTTATGCATTGTGGGAGCATAAATTATCTCTGGTTTTTAGTGCCTGCAACCCCACCAAGGAGTGTCCCCAACAAAATGGGGTCAAGGAAAAGGGAAAATAGGGTACCAACACATGATGGATCCATACAAAATATTTTGTTAATAATGATAAATATAAAAAGAGATTTTGAATGTTTCACAATAAAAAAAAACTGTTGCAGGTCACAAAAAAAAAAAAAAGAGGATTAAGAAACAGTGAAGGACTCATAGATCAAAGAAAAATCATGCATGAGATAAAGGTGAAAAGCTACTCCAAAGTGAGACACAAGTAGAAGCCATGCAGGAAAACACCCATGCCTAAAGGAAGTGCTCTTTGCTTCCCAAGACACTACCCTTTCCTCCATTGATGTGGTCCAGTGTAGTCAACATCACAGCAGATTGTTGATTGCTTACCTCAAGAAATGGTATTATATTGAGAGTTCAGTGTTGGTCTCTGCTGATGGCAGATTTGCCCCTCTACAGCAACTATAGCCAGGTCAGCTTTGGTAGGTATAAGTCCATGTTATTGAGCTCATAAATAACTTAAATCCTTGCCACCATGAATACTTTGTGTATGGCCCCATTGAACATCCCTGGCAGCTATGGCCAGGGAATGAGGTTGACTACTGTCAACAGACCAGGTCACTTTATCTACCTGATTCTTAAGGTTATCATTTGCTGAGGTCACTTTCTGATGAGCATTTGTATCTATCACTGGTATCTTTTCATCTTTGTTTTTCATTCAGAGAAATCTATCCACATACCCCTCCCTCAAATCTCTTGTCTTATTAGATATATACACAGTCATGTTGTTACCATAATTAGCCTCCTCCCTGTCCTTTCCTTCTGCAGAGACCTCCTCATTGGGGAATATGGATCTTGCATTTTGGGGTTAGCCATCAGTTATGGGAAAGAAGGAATGTCTCTGTGCATAATGACCCAACTTGTGGCTCTAACAATCTTTGCCCTCTCTTCCACGGATTTCCCTGAGCCATGTTGGGTTCATTTTATGTCTGCTTCAGTGATAAGGGCTTGGGAGCCTCTGTGTCTCTGGATATCTGGTTTGGTAAAGTTGAGTGTTCTCTGTGTCTATCTCTTTCACCCTTGTGCTGATACCAGGTCACCAAGAAAGCATCACTCTTGCATATTTGCTCAGCTGGGGCCATGTTAAGGTGCAATGGGCTGATTCTCTCATCAGGATCTATGTCCATCTAAAAAAGAGAAGCAAATTCTCCAATGGAGAGTGAAGTCAGCACCAGATAGATGTGATAACCATTATTATTTTAGAATTTAATAGGTATAGGCACTCTTGTAGCCCAGGATTGGTGGGAGCTTGATAGTGGAGATTGGGCTCATTTTTTGGATATGGTTCTGACTTGTTTCCCAGCTCCAGCTATGGGTTTCATTCCACTGAGTGGATCAATAAGCCAAATTAAGAGCAGTTGGTTACCCACACCCACCATGGCTGTGTGCCACTATTGCACTTGTGTGAGCATCACATCAGGTTGTTTGCTGCTGGGTAGCTGAGACCACAAGTTGCTTGGATAGATGGTTATTTTTCCCCAGATTCTCATTTAGCATCTTCTGGCACTAGATGATCTCACTTTCTTGGGACTGACTCTCTTCCAGATTCCATCCAAGTTACTCCATGTTCAATACCAACAGTGTATGGTGTCTTCAGCAGTAGGGTTTTACCACTAACCCTTGGTGACTCATCAAGTACTCTGACAGAAATCTGTCTACTTTGAGGGAAACTTGTGGGTCTCTGATCAACAGCTCACTGTGGATGTTAGCCACATGTTGGTACTGAGAGATACAGACCATCACTGAGGAAAAGAAGGAAGAAGAAGATAGGTATTATAAATAGATAGAGAGAAGAGAGAAACAGGAGAAAATTAAGGTTAGTCTTCATCTTACCCACTCCAGGGCTCTGTGATTCAGGTGTTCAACTGAAGGTTCAACCATTTATTCTGTCTTTTAGAATGTAGAATTTTATGGTACCATTGCCATTTGGGTCCTGTTTTATGTCCCCTGCCACCACCCTTATCCTCTCCTCCTGCCCCACCCTCCCTATTGTCCTGTCCTTTAGATGTTTACTAGGTATGTCAGCATCTTGGGCTGATTCAGGTTAGGAGCCACAGACAGGTGAAACCATGCACTAATTATCTTTCTGTTATTGGGTGAGTTCCCTGAGAATGATCTGTTCCAGATTCAAGCATGTTTCTTTAATTTCATTGCACCATTTTTCCTTATTGCTGTGTAGAATTCCATAATGTAGATATACAACATATTGGTCATCCATTTATCTAATGATGGACATCTGGGTTGTTTACAGCTTTTAGCTATTATGAACTGAGCAGCTATAAACATGATTGAGCAAATCTCTCTGAACTGAAGTATGAAGCTTTCAGGATAAAGGCCCAGTAAGGGAATAACTGGGTCTGTTGGTAACTCTATAGTCAACCTTTTTAGGAGTCTCCATATTGCTTTCCATAGTAGTTGTACCATCTTACATTCCCACCAACAGTGAATAGGGTTACTATTTCTCCACAATCTCACCAGCATTGTTTTCATTTGATTTTTAAATGTTTGCTATTCTTACTAAGGTAAGGTGGAATCTCATAGCTGCTTTAATTTGCATTTCCCTAATGATCAGGGATGATGAACATTTTCTTTTCTTAAGTGTGTGCTTGCAATTTGTGTTTCTTCCTCTGAAAACTACCTGTCTAGTTCTTTGCCACATTTTATGAGTGGGTTGTTTGACTTTTTATTGTTTAGGTTTTTGAGTTCTTTGTAGATTCTAGAAATTAGGCCTCTGTACATTGTATAGCCAGAAAAAATTTCTCCCATTCTGTGGGTAATCTATTGGCTCTGATTATTGTATGTTTGTCTGTGAAGAAAATTTTCAGCTTCCTAAGATCCCAGTGGTTGAGTGATTGTTCAATTTCTGTTGTTACTGGGTTTTTTTTTTTTTTTAGGAATTCTTTTCCCACTCCTATATCATGGAAAGTTCCTCCTATTTTCTCTTTCTCATAGTTTTCACAGTTGTGCTTTTTCAAAATACCAGCTAAACCATTAGTCACAGCACATAATTCACAACATAACAGCACATCTGGTCATTTTTCCTTTACAGCAAAATACACAACCATGTGCACTGCTCAAAGTGTGAAGATTTTCCTTCATTGCTGTCCTTCAGGGTTGTCCCAGAAAATGGCTATAATCTTGCATGTGTAAACTTCTGGGTGATGCCTGCATAATCCAGGCTCTAGCCTTCTTTCCTTAGTCAATTGAGAGCACACCTCATGATGCCACAGGTACATGCATGGTGACAGAAGGCATTGTAACAAGAGTAGGAGTCATAGGCATTGAAGAAATTACTTCTGGCTGCTGGGATGTAATACCCAACTAAAAGCAGATTATGTAAGTAAAAGGTTAGTTTCATTAAGTAATTGAAAGGCAGAGACTGGGAATCACATCTTACAGTAGCAACATGCAGCAAGACAGTAAGCTAACTAGCTCTACCTACGGGGATCTGGGCTATATCACCCAAAAGTCCACCCCCAGTAACTTACCTCCACAACTCAAATTGTCACTAGTTAAGAATAATGAGTATGAGGCTAAATCACAAATACATAGGTAATGGAAGACATTTCATAGTCAAACCACCACATTCATTTTATGACCACCAAAGATTCTCAACCATCTCATGATGCAAAATGCATTCTGCTCAAATCTAAAAGTCTCCAGCTTTCCTTAATGGCTATCCAGTAGTCCTGGCATCTCCAAATCCTGGGATCAGAACTGTAACCCATGGTTCCTCTTCATAGTTGCAAACCATGGCGCTTCATGGCTTCTAAGCAGAGAATATGACCATGCTCCACATTCTCTAGGGGCCACCTCCACAGTACTGCATAGCAAATCCAATGACCCTATTTTTCTAACATTTGTAATACTTATAAATATTTGTTACATAGGCTGCCAGATTTGTTAATATGAAGGGGGGAATGAAGCCATGTTGAGGATCAAAAACCCCCATCAGCATTTTTTTCCTTCAGGAAACTTTCTTTTAAACGAGTAAGCACTCTTTTTATTGTTCCAGTGCAGATCTGCTGGTCCAACCTCAAAGGTGGTAATCTCGAACAACTGAAGCTGTATCCTGTGAATATGCTGACATATTTCTGTGCCAAACTTCATATCTATCTGCTGTATATTGTCCTCTACCAAGCACACTAGTTCATTACTTTTAAATTCAATTTTGCTCAAGTTTTCAGGACATGAACAGGGCAGCCAATCTCTCACATAATCTTCTTCTAGTCCAGTTCCAACAAAGTCTCTTTTCCCCTCTTGAAACTCATAATCCAAGTCTCCACATTCCCCAGTTCTCTTTGCACTTAGGTATTTTAAACATGGCAAGGTTTCTTTAGTTCAGCATTCCAGGACTTTCCATATTCCTTCTGTTAACCAGTTCCAAAAGACTAAAAATCATATGGTAAAGCTTGCTGCAGCAAAGACCTCACTTCTTGATACCAGTTTTCAATATCCATTACCTTTACATTACTAAGACAAAACACCTGGCCAAATACAGTTTATGGAAGTAAAGAGTTTACTGTGGCTAATATCTGGAGGGAAAGTTTCACTATAGCAAGGCAGAGCAGAATCTGGGCATATCATACAACAGCTGGCAGGAAGCAGCAAGAGAGTGAGTTTGCTGGTTAGAGTGAGCTAGGCTATATCACTAGAAAAACTACTCCCAGAAACACACCTCCTTCAACAAGGCTCTTCTTCCAAAACTGTTACCAACTGGAGATTGAGAATGAAGCTTAATCCCAAACACATGAGGCTATAGGGAACATTTCACATTCAAATCACACAGAGATAGGGATTCTGAAAAACATATGTGGACATGAGAAGTTCAACAAATCAAATAAAACATCAACATCACCAGCATAATATACCAAATAGAGGAAAGAATAGCATGAGTTAAAGATAAAGTTGAGGGGTTATTACATTCAAAATAGCAATGAAGGGGAAAATAAGCAACCATGATCACAATGTCCAAGACTTCTGGGACACAATAAAGAGACCAAACATGTGAATGTATAGTGTGGAAGAGGGAATTTAGACCATATTGAAGACAAAGAAAACTTATTCAATTAAATTATGAGACAATATCCAAAATCTAGAGAAAGAAGTGGACATTGATGTACATAAAACATTTAGACCATCAAATACACATGACCAAAACAGAAACTTTCCACATCATATCATAGCCAAACTATCAAGAGATCACATTAAAGAATGAACACTGAAAGATACAGGAGAGAAGAGATACATTATTAAAAGGTGAACCTTTCAGAGTAATAGGAGACCTCTTAGAAGACAGCTAGGCCAGGAGGACATGGACTAGTGTATTTCAAGCCTTGGCAGAAAATAAAATGATGGCTTAGCTGTGCATGGAGGTAGAAGAGTCTGGGGTAAGGGTATAAAGTTTCAGTAATAAAAGATAAATTTTAATAACGTGGATCTAAACTACAACAATGTGATTACAGACAGTAATATTGTATTATATATTTTAAATGTGCTAAGAAGATATATTAGAAATATATTACTACACAAATAAGTAACTACATGTAGTAATGGGTATGCAAATTAACATATATTTCAATGAAATTTTTACAAAGTATACATCAAATAGTCAAGGTACACAACTTAACCACATATGAGTTTTAATTATGGATTAAAAATAATAAAATAAAAGAAACATGGTTTTAAAATAAGAATATTTTTAAATAAAAGTTTTTTTTTCCATGAGGACACATGCATTCTTCATTTCAATAATTGGTCAATAGTGGAAAAGAATAATTCAACCAATCTGTTTTTGCCATCTAGTGCTAAAGCAAACAAATTCATACACATGACAATAGGAGAAAGAACACAGCACTAATAAATTGACAAGACATCAATAATCATATACTACAGTGCAAAGATTTCTAATACTTCTATCCCTTAATATTGTAATTATTTCAGTGTAACATATCTCTAAATTTGTATTTCAAGTAGAGCATGGAAGAATAGGAAGGGCTGGTAACAGTAGGAAGTTGTTCTGTGATAGATGACCTGTCTATATCAAATGAAACATCTACTTGTTGAGAAGAAAATCAAATGAATATTATATGAGAAAGTCATTGCCTAGCAATAAATATATAAATGTGTATTAAAATTATTTATTTTATTATTCACCTCTGCATAATGGTATTTGAAAGCTACTTCATATTAAGTCTAAATGGGTGTGTATCTGCCACTTAAGGTTGGAATTCAATATGACTTCCCTTTCGTAAGTAAATTTCTTTCTTTCTATCAAAAATTGCCTGAACTGATTTTGGTTCTTCAATGTGTATACTGTATTACTTTTTATTTGAGTTAATTCCACACCAAAGAGGAAATGTCCAAGACATGAAAGAACAGTGCATTTGCAACATAGGAATAGATTATAGTAAGAGTCATGTTTAAATATCTAAAGGTGGGAATTACATAAATAGCTACAAATGTGAATAATGTATCTATACTTCTTTTCCAAGGCCAGTGAACTCTGGGTAAAAATCCGTGTTTCATTTTGTATGAAATTAATTGACTGTTATAGACAAAGGTTGTTAAATAAGAGAAAACTATTTTAAACCATATCCAGTACAGAGTTTTACCAAGAGTATTAAATATATATATCAAGATACATAATTGCATGTGCTCCATACTTCTATTTCTAAAGAATTATAGATATATAAATATATGGGTATAAGTGAATAACTGAAGATAACTTCATGTCCATCATTATTTTAATTTTTGAAAATTTGAAGATGATATTATATATTCATATACTTAATAAACCACGATGGCTATTGGGAAAGTATATACAATGTGTCAAAGTTTAACATATGTTATAAACATAATGATGAGACAAGCTAATTGCCTGGAATGAAAGCTCTCATGTCTAGCTGTTAGAAGGAGGTTGGTAGACAAATTCCTGCTGCCAGCAATTTCTAGTTTACCTCAGTTGTAGAGGGTAGCTATAAAGTCACAGCCTAAATATGATGGAGAATGGAATTTCAAATGGGAAAGTGTGGGGGTGGGGAGGGAGGGAATTACCATGAGATATATTTTATAATCATGGAAAATGTTAATAAAAATTAAAAAAAAAAGAATAAACTCTCGAGGCCATGACAAAATAAAATAAAATAAATAAAAAAAAGTCACAGCCTATTTCTGGTGTCCATATCAGTGAAGGGCATAAACACCTGTCCATTTCAGCCAAAATCAGGATATAGTGATGAAAAAGCATTGGTTTTATTTCTCTAAGTAGTTGGACTAGACTGCCATGCCTGTTTCACTTTGACTTCTTCCTCTGCCTGATCCTTCCCTTACTTCTCTTCACAGATATTAATCCCAACATGTACCCTGTACTCCAACTCTGCCCCACATCTTCAGAAAAAAAAATCTAATCAGCATCAGTTGTCATTGTAGTGATATGAGAAGGTAGTCATAAGGATGGTGTTTTGTAACTACCTTTGGTAAGAAGAGTGGTTGGAGCTTTTGGTGTAAATTAACTATTAATTTTTTTTGACATTTTACAACTAGTGAATAAAGACGATATAACCATATAAACAAATGTCTTAGCAAAGGCAATGTACTTGATTTAGGAAATTATGGAAAAATGTTAGATGAAAGTACAATTTAGTACATGAAAATATAACAGTGTAAGTCATTGGGAATACAAACTAAAAGCACAATAGTAAATAATTTACTGCCAATTATGATGGTTATAATTCAGAAGGTATACAGAAACAGCTATTCATGGAAATGGAAAGAACCTGGAATCCTAATATTTTGCTGAAGGGAATGCAAAATAATGCAATTTCAGAAACTAATTCCTTAAAATGGTAGGCATGATGGGGGTTCTCTTCAAGTTTAAATTCTAGTACTAGATATATACCCAAGAAACAAAAAAAGTATTTCTATACAAAAGCTTTCATAAAAATATTCATAGTAGCATTATTCATCATAGCCCAAAGTGAAGTCAAAATAAATGTTCATCAAAACAATGGCTCATAAATCCTATGAATTGGTAAACAAAATATGTTAATTTCATGCCCCTGACAATTATTGAAGAATAAAATTATATGTTGTATGAGAACAGGCTACAACAATGATAAAATTAAAAAGTATGCTAATTGAAGGAAGCTAGTCATAAAAATAATTGAATATTCCATTTGTATCAAAAGTCTGGAATAGTTAAATTTAGAATTTGAAATGTAATATTTTTATATGGTAGAAGATAGGCATGCCTACTTAACACATCTAGATTATTCTAAAACTTTATTTTTTGAGAGAAATAGAGAAAAAGAGGCAGCTAGAGAATGGACAAGTTGGGGTCTCTAGCTGCTATAAATGAATTCCAGATGCATGTGTCACCTTGTATATCTGGCTTATGTGGGTCCTGGGGAATAAACAGGTCTCGATTATTTTTTTCTTTTTTTATTAATTAGTTTTGTACTCAGTGAATACAGTCAAGTTGGTACCATTGTTAGGCTCATCTATGTCCTACCCCCTCCCCTTGGCCTCTCCTTGTTGAGGTATATGGGTCATGCATTGTGGAATTAACCCATAGTTATGGGTAGGAGAAACATCTCTGCATATCATAAGCCAACATATGGCTCTGACGTTCTTTCCGACCCCTCTTCCACAAAATTTCTCTGAGCCATGTTGGGTTCATTTTTGGTCTGCTTCAGTGCTGAGGTGTTGGAGGCCTCTGGGTCTCTGGATCTCTGATTTGGTGGGAGTTGATTTTTCTCTGTGTGAATCTCCTTCACCCTTGTGCTTGTACCCCATTCACCAAGAAAATAACACCCTTGCTTGTTTCGCTAATTGTTCTTAGTTTCAGCTGGGGCCCTTTTGAGGTATGATGGAGTGGTTCTGTCCTTAGGATATGCATGTATCTGAAAAACAGAAGCAGATTCTCCAATGGAGAGTAAGTTAGTTCCAGGATAATTAAAAAGAGAAGCAGATTCTTGGACTGAGAGAGTAAAATTAGCACCAGACAAATGGGATGACCGTTATTTATTTTATAGAGAATTTAACAGATGTAGGCCCTCTTGTACTCCACCATTGGTTGTAGCTTGATAATGTAGAACAGGCTCATGTTTGGATATGGTTCTGACTTGTTTCCCAGCTCCAGCTATGGGTGCTGTAACAGTGAGGGGATCAGTTAGCCAAATCAAGAGCAGTTGGTTCCCCACCATGGTTGTGTGTCACTATTATACTTGTGTGGGCATCAGAACAGGTTATGTGCTGCTAAGTAGGTTAGACCATGAGTTGCTTGGACAGATATTGGTCATTTTCCCCCAGTCATCCATGTAGTACCTTCTGGCACTAGATGCGCCAACTGTCTGAGGACTGACTCTCTTCCAGCTTCCAGCCATGCCATTCCATTTTATGTGTCAACCACATAAGGTGTCTTCAGCAGTAGGGTCTTACCACTAACCTTTGGTAGGTCATCAAGTACTCTGACTCCCACCCTCTCCCTTTTATTCCCCTCCCTCCCCAAGGTCTAGATTATTTTAAAGTGGAACAATAATATAAATCTAGACAATGATGAAGCCCAAGAAATACTACAGGTAATAAAAATACATTGAATGGAGATTTTAAAGTGTCATTTTGTATGGCATGTAAATTATATTCCAATAAATTGTTAGAAGTGTAAACTCTCGATGACCTGGGAATAAGATCAAGGTTTTTCATTAAAAATGTATAATGAGATTAGCCAAATGTAATTGATGGTCTGCAGAAAAACACACAGCTGAGGGCATGCACCAGATAATCAACTATTCAGATGTTAAAATCAGCTGAACTTTGTCATATACAAGTAAATATCAGTATATAAGAAGCAAGACAGAGCTATCATGTAGAAGTCTTGAAAGGATAAAAGTTTATCTTCAGTAAGAGAAGATAAACCTGACAAAGAATCAAGGCCAGAGCCGGGCGTGGTGGTGCACACATTTAATCCCAGCACTTGGGAGGCAGAGGTAGGAGGATCGCCGTGAGTTCGAGGCCACCCTGAGACTACATAGTGAATTCCAGGTCAGCCTGGGCTAGAGTGAGACCCTACCTCAAAAAACCAAAAAAAAAAAAAAAAAAAGAATCAAGGCCAAACACATCCTGGGCTGGAGAGATGGCTTAGCGGTTAAGGCATTTGCCTCCAAAGCCAAAGGACCCAGGTTCGATTACCCAGGACCCACATTAGCCAGATGCACAAGGTTGCACATGCATCTGGAGTTTGTTTGCAGTGGCTGGAGTCCCTGGTGTGTTCATTCTCTCTCTATTTCTTGCTCCCTCTTTCTCTCTGTCAAATAAATAAGTAAAAATAATTTTAAAAAATTCAGAACACTCTGGTTCCATATTGGGTCATTACCTACGATGTAAAAGATAAGTTGGTCTCTCCATGTTTCCAAAGCAATATTTTCCACACTTTGGGGGATACTGTTCCCAATCAATTAGTTTATGACATAAAATGCCACCTGCTTTAAAGAGTACCAAGAATCTGCAATAATTCATTTTGCTATGGGAGCTGCTTTACTGGTTAAACTATGACATTTGGCAAACATTATCATGCTGGAAGCATCTTGAAAGAAAAGAAGATACTACATGAATTTGTGGTAAACTATAATAATATAAATACAACTCTTAGAGTTCTGAAACTTCTTCATGTCAGCCTCAATGACTGTATTCCTTTTGAACAATTTCTAATGTGCTCCTAGCCTTGCACTGAGATTCAAATAATGCTCACACAACAGTAAGTAACTATATAGCCAGAACTACTCATCGTGAATTAAAGCATATGAAAGTCACTAAAGCTTAAGGCTGAGTAAATCCAGTGACAATCTAATGTAAGATTGAAATTATTTGTCTAGTAAACATTTACAGTAGTGGACACAAGAAAGTTACTTGGCAGATAGTCTAGACTTCCATTGTAGACACCATGGTACAGGGAAGTATCATTCCCACAGCTCCCTTCGGTGGCCACATGAAAAAAACAAATCTCCATTATCAGCGGAAGAAAGAGTACAACACTCAAGATTGGTTTACACATGGACTGGCATATTTGTGGGTACAAGTTTAAAAAGTGTATGTTAGCTGAATTTTAGTCTCATACATCAATGACCTTATTAGATAATGGTAAAGGAAAGTGCTCCCAGTGAGCAGAGTTTAAGGAAGTTTATCTATAATTCTTCTGCATGGAAAAAGAAGTATTCCATGTTTAAATTATATGCAGATTCATCAACAGTGGTAATCTGGTGAATGGTCAGATTTGAAAGCTATGGGGGGCTTAGCAGTTAAAACGCTTGCCAACAAGGCCACAGGACCCAGATTTAATTTCCCAGTACTGACATAAATCCAGATGCATCTGGAGTTCATTTACAGTGGTTAAAGACCCTGGTGTGTCCCTTCTTCTCTCTCTCTCTCATAAATAAATAAATAAATAAATAAATAAATAAATAAATAAATAAATAAATAAAATATTTTACTAAAAAGAGAGGTATTGGGAAAGGACCTTGGCTGTACATATATATGAATGAACAGAAGACTAGCATGAAACATGAATTTTTGTATCACATTTCAGAATGCAACAGACATCACCCTCTGTGGAAATGGCATCAAATAAAAAAGTAAACAATGCATTACTTGTGTGGTTAGGGTCCCTGTCTTCAGCTACCTAGTGCTGCAAGAATATCCAAATAAACAATATAGCTATCCTACAAGGATGTAGAGATTTTCCCTTTGCCCAACAACATGGATGCCCCCTGTCCAAGGCTATTCTTTCTACTGGAGCTAGCAACTGTCCAATCTGGAGGCAACAGCAACAAAACCAAACCTTGTATCCCTATCCCTTGAGAACCACAACTGACCACTGTGAGACAATTAGACTACACTAAGTCCCTTCTATCTTGCCAAGTACCTCTTTTTCATAAGAACAGACACTTATTCTGGTTATCAGTTTCCCACAGAATTTGGGCCAGCACCATTGTTGAAAAGTTGAAGATGGTGAGGTTGTAGAACAAGAGGCTTTGTTTGCATTAAAAATAGCGTGGAAGCTGGAGAGATGGCTTAGTGGTTAAGACATTTGCCTGCGAAGTATACAGACTCAGGTTTCATTCCCCAGTTCCCACGTAAGCCAGATGAACATGGTAGCCAATGCATCTGGAGTTCATTTGCAGTGACTAGAGGTCCTGGTGTGCCCATTCTCTTTTTCTCTCTCTCTCATAAAATAAATAAATAAAAATAATTTTTATTTTTTCATTTTTATTTAATTTTTTTTCAAACTTTTATTAACAACTTCCATGATATTTTTTAATTTAATTTATTAGTTTTCTTTTCAGCAAATACAGGCAGCTTGGTACCATTGTTTAGGCTCATCCATGATCTACTCCCTCCCATTGGACCCTCCTTATTGATGTAAATGGGTCGTGCATTGTGGAGTTAGCCCACAGTTATTGGTACGATAAATGTCTCTGCATATCATGACCCAACATGTGACTCTGACATTCTTTCCACCCCCTCTTCCGCAAAATTTCCCTGAGCCATGTTGGGTTCATTTTTGGTCTGCTTCAGTGATGAGGTGTTGGGGGCCTCTGAGGCTCTGGCTCTCTGATTTGGTAGGAGTTGATTTTTCTCTGCATTGGTCTCCCTCCCCTTTGTGCTGGTATCCGGTTCATCAGGAAAACATCACCCTTGCTTGTTTCGCCAATTGTCCTTAGTTTCAGTCGGGCCCCTTTTGAGGTATGTTGGGGCAGCTCTCTCCTTAGGATCTGGATCTATCTGAAAAAGAGAAGCAGATTCTCCAACAGAGAGTAAGTTCGCACCCGAAAAACTGAGATAACAATTACTTTTTTTTTTTTTTTGATGCAAACAGCAAGAAGATTTTTACTCCAAGCGCACTGGGGCCCACAGTCGTACACCACGGAGGGGTAGAGGACTGCAGAGTCAACAATTACTTTTTTGATAGAGAGTTTGATAGGTGTAGGCCCTCTTGTACCCCATGATTGATGGTAGCTTGATATTGGAGAGTGGGCTTATGTTTGGGTATGGTTCTGACTTGTTTCCCAGCTCCAGCTATGGGTCTCCTACCACTGAGGGGATCACTTACCGAATCCAGAGCACTTGGTTCCCCACCATGGCTGTGTGACAACTTCCATGATTATTAAAAATGGTGTGATATGATGCTCTTGATCATGGTATCCACTAGTCATATCACATATTTTATAACCCACAATCTATTATTATAGTACAGTATTAGAACAGCTTGCTGAAGCTTAACTGAAGCACGTGATTGGAAGCTTCAGGATGTTGTACATGAACCCAATTTACAATCTTTAAAAAAATATTTATTTATGTCCAAGGAGAGATAGGGGGAGGGGGTGAGGATTGGCACACCAGGGCCTCCTGCCACTGCCCATGAACGCCATATGCATGTGCCACTTTGTGCATCTGGCCTTATGTGGGGTACTGGGAAATCAAACCCAGGCCATCAGGATTTGCAAGCAAGCACTTTTAACCACTGAGCCATCTCTGCAGCCTCCCAATTTATAATTTTATATATTTTGTTACAAGCAGGCAGAATAATTGGAAACCAGAAGGTTGAATTAGAAATTTCCATCCTCTTAAGATTTTCCCTAGTGATCCATTGAAGCCTTGGGTTTTCACCAGTTCTGCAGCTCTGAGCTCTGCATGGTTAGATGGTTTTTTTTATCCTCAGAAAAGAGCATAATAGCCCCACCAATACATCTATATTCCCAGTGAACTATAAACTACAATGTCATACAACAAAAAGAGTAGCTTTCTTGACAGAAGAAACAAGCTCTAATCAAGAGGATGTAGCCATGCTATTTATACAATGGGATCATAGAGAAAGATGTGTGATACAGATAGTGTATAGGAGGGCTTCTTCTTAGCCCCTTGACCAACTGTGACTGTAAAGAGACCAGTATGGTGACCTTGCCAAACGAAGAGCAATGACCAGACACTCAGTGGCCTCAGGGATAACAATCTGAGTGATGATACCAGATATGTGGTGGCTGATGGTGGGATTATTTACAACCCAAGCATGGGGAAGATGGATAGCAATTGTAATACAAAGACTAAGCACAGCTGTGAGATTGTAATTTGTCTTACTGACCTCATTTTTTCCAGTTTTCCCCTTAGAAAGACAGGCCCATTAGAATTTTCTAGAAGCTGTTTCCCAAAGGTGCAAGAAATGTAACTCTGTATCATAAAAACATAGATTCTCAGTACAGAGAGAGATGAGGTGCCCAGGTCCATTTTCAAGCAAAGACTTTCTGTCCCAGTATAGGAAGTGTGAGCAGACAGCCTTCAATGTTCAACCTGTACAACCATCTTTATCGCCTGAGAAGAGCCCGCATCCCTAGTGATCAAAACAAGAACACAAGGGCCTGGCCACTACAGCCTAGCACTAGATACTAACAAAGAGATTACCCCAGAGATTCCTATATCACAGGTCAACTTTATCATTTTCTCTAATAAACACCGTGCTGCTAAACTCTGTCATAAACAGCCTTTAGAAAAATGTAACCTGAGGTGATAAATTTAATAGCTGTTTTATTCAAATCTAACATACTTCCAGTAAAGCTTACATTATACTCCATTCATTTAATGACATGTTCTTCTGGCATATGAAAATATCATGGACAGTAAGTGTAAATTAACCTTTAAGAAGAATTTTTAATAACTAGGATATCAACCAGGCTAAATATTTCAATCTTTACATTTTATTATATTTTTTGAGATGCCAGGAAGTGCTACATTGAAAATTACTACATCAGCTCTGGAAAACAAGATAATCTGACAAAAAAATCTATAATGCCTTGATTATTCAAGTTAATAGAAGAATTGGTTTGGAATATGTACATTTAAGCATGTAGGGGAATGAAGAAAAGCACAAAAGAGTATTCATATGTGTGTAAGTGAGCATATGTGTGTGTGGAACCAAGCAGACAACCTTGGAACTTTGGGTTTTTCTTCACTACAGGAACTGCCAACTGTTTTTTGAGTCATTGGTCACAGATGACCTGTCTCATAGCACATGCCTAACACCTGCATCTGGAGCTGAGGTGATCATTCTAGGTATATTAGCATTCAACTCTGGTAAACATCCATTGCCTGGGATCTTTAAGCTTTCTAAATTTGCCTGGGTGATCTTTCACTTCTAGTCTGCAGCTTTTTGTCATGCTCTTGTGATGCTCCAGTCAAAATTCTTCCCTTAAATTAATTGAATTGTTGACTTTTCTGCGTCACTGGCAATGATAACTTTGAAATAGTCAACAAAAAACTACTGTTTTTTCACAATTGGAAATGAGAGTACCATAATATACACTTTTATCAATATTCTGTTATTTGTTTTACAAAGTACATTATTTGTTTTTACTAATATAATACCTAAATAGCTTGTGTTCATATTGAGAAATGCATTTAACAAAGTGCCTTTACTCATATCAATTGATCCATGGAAATAACATATGAGCTTGATTGGACAATCTTTAAATATTTCTCTTTTTTGTAGGAGGCATTAGGTTCAAGCAAACTAATTTTAAAGATGGAAGAGAAATACAAATGATTATTAAGCTAGATAAGAGAGTGAATATGAAATGTAAGTGACCTCTGCATGGTAACCTAGAACTAGGAGAGAGTATCAAAGTAGAGACAAATTAAGAAGGAAACATTCTTCTGTTGGCTGGCAAGAAGACCTCATTGAATATCCAAATCACTGGTAGGTGGCCAACTATCTGCTTTGCAGGGCTAGGGATAATGGATCAAGTTTAAGAGAGGTAATATCTGGAGAGACAGGCAAGCCACATCTTGTTGGTAGGTATATGAATGTGCAAAAAGAATGGGAACATCAGGTCTGGAAATCTAAAACATGTGATATTAGAGTTGCCAGGGCCCGGGGGGGAACATAGTCTCTATATAACACAAGGCCAGCAAGCAACATCCACCACATGTTCTCAAACTCACTCCTCTCATCAATGCTACAGCAACCAGAATCAGTAGAAATACCTTCCTATGGACACTTCTACTAAGACAGGATAACACTGGGCTGGAGAGATGGGTTATCAGTTAAGAGTTTGCCTACCAAGCCTAAGGACCCCGGTTTGAGGCTGGATTCCCAGGACTCACGTTAGCCAGATGCACAAAGGGGCCCATGCATCTGGAATTCATTTGCAGTGGCTGGAGGTCCTTGTGTGTCCATTCTCTCTCTCTCTCCCCTCTCTTTCTCTCTGTTTGAAAACAAATACAATATTTAAAAAAGAATGCTATATAGCCACAGCCATTTTTCACTCTGTATCTAAAATCAAGAATGCTCATTTATGCACAGTGCTTGTTATTCTTTGCCAGCTGTTGGTAGAGACTCTCTATGTGGTGACAGACATGAGCACAGTGCCTATACTGTAGCTCACTGCAGAGTGTAAACTGTATCACTTTCCAAAGCAGATACTTTTACTACATTAGGGTTCTTTGAGTGGTGTGGCTCAAGTGGCATGATTGCTTGTGCAAGAGATTCAGCATGCTGAAGAGCCTTACTTAAACCTGTAAGTCTTCTTTGTACTAAATAAATAACCTAGGACAGTATTCCAATGCATTGCATTGTGTCCAGAACATAAATAAACCTTTTTCCCCATTGTCTTTGTGAAAGGATATACCAACAAGCCTCAGACAACTGCAATTCTAAAAATGTCCACTGATGGGCAAGTCCTTAATTTTTGTGGGATGTATCTGCTACCATTTGCAGAACATATGTCTTACTAAGGTCTCAAAGGCACTTTCAGGTTCATGATCTTCCATTTCTATCTAACATGTTATCAGTGATAAAGAGGCCTGATACATGATTCTGAGAGCTGTCTGTCTTCTAGGTTATATTAGGCTATATTTTGAGAGAGTCTGGAAGTAAAATTATCAATCAACAGTGTTGTCTGTATGTGAAAAATGTGAACTATTGTTATTTTTCTTTGCTATTAGAAATGGGCAAAAAAAGGCCAGGAGAGATGGCTTAGAAGTTAAGGCTCTTGTCTGTGAAGCCTGAGGAACCATGTTTGACTCTGTAGGTCCCACGTAAGCCAGATGCATAAGGTGACACAAGCTCACAAGGTTGCACATGTGCACAAGGTGGTACACCCATCTGAAGTTCAATTACAGGGGCTGGAGGCCCTGGCCAGCCAATTTCTCTCTCTCTCTCTCCCTTTCATAAAAAAGGGGCAGTATGTTGGGCTTGCCTTAAAAAAAAATTATTTTTTTTTTAAAATGGGCAAAAAATGTATTCATGAGATCAAGGACCTCATACCAAATATGTGAAAAGATCTAATTGTGACTTTATAAAGATAGACAGGTCTAGAGAAATGGTAAAGGCATTCATCTGCAATGCTTAAGAACTTGAGTTTAATTCCCCAGTACCCATGTAAAACCAGGTGCACAAAGTGGTGAATACATATAGAGTTTGTTTGCACTGTCTAGAGGCCTGGCACACCCTTCTCTCCCTCCCTGTCTCTCTCTCTTTCTCTCTATCCTTATAATAAATAAAGAAAATATTTTTAAGAAAGCTAGACATTTGATACTACTACCCAAGTGTGGCTATTGCATGGTAAAGGTTGAAATATTTTTAATGTCATAATCCAGACTGAATCTGTTTTATTGAAAAGGTTAGATATGTACAATATTGAGTCCTTTAGAGCTTAATAGTTGTTCATTAATTTCCAGAAAGCCCCTTGAATACTTTTTTTATTATTATTGTAATCATGTTTGGATTCTGTCAGGTCTGAAGGGATGTTGTGGATTGATCCTTTTTACTAGAGTAGTACTCGGGAGGAAAGGAAAGAGGAGACCTGAGATGGATACATGCTGTCCTAAATGTCATAAATCTCTTCAGCATAATCAATTAAAGTAACAGCACTTGCCTTAATTGGAGGAATGTAGAGATATTTGAACCTAACAGGATCATGGTAAATCCTGGAACTGAAAATAAAACTCACCATGTACATCTCCCAGATACTGAAGTCTCAGCAATATTTATATAGATCTTTCTAATCAGCACCTTAATCTTAGAGCAGTAAAAGTCCTAAGTTTGAGAAATTAACCTTTTTAAAAACCTCTTCTTATCTAATAATTGAGATTTTTAAAAAGTATTTGTGTGGTGGGGGGGTATGAGTACATGCATGCCATGGTACATCTGTCAAGATCAGAGGATAAACCCAAGTGTCACTCCTTACCCTCTGCCTTGTTTCAGGTAGTGTCTCTGTGTTGCTCACTACTGTGAATGTCAAGCTGGCTGGATCTTGAGCTTCCAGAATTCTCAATCTGCCTTTCATCTTAACAGGACTGGGATTGCAGGCACTCACTTACTGCACCTGGATTTACATAGAATCTGTGGTTCCAAATGTGGGTCATCATACTCACACACCAAACACTTTAAACACTTAGCCATCTTCCCAGCCTCAATAATTAACTCTTATATACAATTATCACCATTTTCTGTCCCTAAACTGTAAGAGATGAGTACCAGTATTGGTTGTTCTGGAGACATGTTGGTTTCCACATCTCACTGTTCACTACCCATTATTAACCTCCATCCTTCTTCTACTATTCTAATGTAAAGATCTGATAACTTTTTCTGCAAAGGATAATATAGTAAATATTTTAGGATCTTAGGGCCAAATGTGCTTTTTATATTCATGCTTTTTATTTATAATCATTCTTTAAAATGTAAAAATAAAATTTGAGTTTGTGGGCTGTATTTTACTTTGCTTTATCAATGATCCCCATGGTTGTCATCATATTCCTACAACTTTATAATTACTACCTCCCTTGAAACTCTCAGACTTCATGCCTGAGACATTGTGTCCATTAATGTTTTCCCTTTGCCAGTATTCCCCTACAGTTTTCTCAGTCAACAGGAAATTATCAGGTCCCACCTACCACACAAGTGATAAGGTCCTCACTGCCAGCTGGCCGACAGATGGGTCGTTTCTAAAATCTCATTATGGAGTTGCTTCCTAAGACTATACCTGACAACAATTATATTACAATGAGTTGTGCAATAAACAGCCTCTGTGACTGTAGGATTTTTGAGGAATAAGTGTATCATTATTGGGGAAGAGGCAATGAGCTGTGGTAGTTATTATATATATTAGAGGATTTATTCATTTTATAAACAGAGATATCGGCCAACTAATGCTGTAGGGAGCCTTGAAGATGATACAACTTTTAATCTAGGAGATAAATCCTCTATATTCCAGTAAATGTATGGAGCCTATCCTGTGAGAGGGGTCATGACCTTAGAAACTGCAAACTTTTCTGCATAATGGTAATTTTTGAAGAGGCATTTAGATATCTCTGTAACACTGTTAGCTACTGGATAAATAGGAGCTATGATTCATAAGGGTGAATTTCAGTGGTTCACTATAGTAACCATGATAATGTTTTATCTGTAAATCAGTGAAAAGCTGCCTGAATCATGCAATATTTATATATCACCTTTTACTAAGATATGTTGGTGGGAAGAGTGGAGAGAGAGCACATTTAATAAAATATTTGCCTTGTAAGCACAAGGATATGAGCTTGATTTCCAGAACATACTTTACAAATAAGCAAGATATGGTAGCAAACAACTATGATCCCTGTGCTAGGGAGAAGGCGACAGGTGGATCCCCTAGGCCTTGCTAGCCAGCCATTCTAACTTTCTTGGTAAATTCCAGGCCAGTAAGAGAGCCTGTCTTGGGCTGGAGAGATGGCTTAGTGGTTAAGCGCTTGCCTGTGAAGCCTAAGGACCCTGGTTCAAGGCTCGGTTCCCCAGGTCCCATGTTAGCCAGATGCACAAGGGGGCGCACGTGTCTGGAGTTCATTTGCAGTGGCTGGAAGCCCTGGCGCACCCATTCTCTTTCTCCCTCTATCTGACTTTCTCTCTGTGTCTGTCATTCTCAAATAAAAAATAAATTAAAAAAAAAACAACAAAAAAAAGACCCTGTCTTAAAGAAGGTAGATGTTCTTAAAGATTGGTACCTGAAGTTGTCCTCCAGACCACACACACACACACACACACACAAATACACAAAATATAAATTAATGAACTTTGATGATTGATTTGATTGAGTAGCATTTCCTCATTCATTCTTTTATTAATTGAGAATAATATTAAATCTCTTGATTAGCTATGAAATGAAATCTATTTAATAATAATATATATCAAGCCATATATGCTTTGCCCTGGCAATCTCTATATTTCAGGATAAGCATTAACATACATTACTATTTGTTTATTTTTTATATTTTGTTTCTGTATGGAATATATGGCAAGCATATTTCTCCCCTCTATCCCTTCTACCTTTCTTTCCCTTATTTCTCTTTCTCCTTTTATGAAAAATATTCAACTTTACTAATCATTTGAAAAATGCAAGTCAAAATTACATAGAGAATCCATCTTACTTATGTAAATCACTAAAAGAAAAACAAAAAAATCAAATGCTGGTGAAAATGTAGAAAAGAACACAAACTAATCCATCCACTATGAAGGTTAGTATGGCTAAAAAAGCATTGTTTTATTTTGATTTATTTGTTTGTTTATTTATTTATTTATTTTGGTTTTTCAAGATAGGGTCTCACTCTACCCCAGGCTGACCTGGACTTCACTATGGAGTCTCAGGGTGGCCTCGAACTCATGTGATTCTCTTATCTCTGCCTCCCGAGTGCTAGGATTAAAGGCATGCGCCACCACGCCCAGCTAAACCATTGTTTTAAATGGACTAGCAAGAATGGCAGTTATTTTGTGTCATATGAACATATTTGCAACATGCTTGCAGTCCAAAATTTTTCTTCACAATCTGAAAAGTTAACTGCTTCCTATATGTAGTATTGTAGTAAATCATTTCTCTACCTTCTCAGATTTAATGTGTTTTGGTTTTTTTCTGTAAAAAGTTATACTTCAGACTTAAAAGAAGATAAAATGAAGGTATATAGCTCTTGCATGCCAATGCATGCAATTTATCACTATAATAATGCTACTTGCCACTGGCTCTATTATACAAATGATTATTTGCCTTGTTTCACTGGTAAAAATTCTCCCAGAAGAACAAAGATGTTTTCCACTGAAAAGATAAACTATGACCTTGTGTTTGGATTTGGACTGGTTGTATTGTGATGTTGATCTATATATGTTATATTCATTTCTTTCTTCAGTTTGTATAATGACTCTTCTTTATATGAAATCTGTAATACTGTCACACAATTAAAAAAAAGAGTGTAGACATCTGGGCACAATTTAAAAAGTGCCTTCAAAAGCAGCACTTTGCCCTAGACACTAGTAGATTCGAAGTATTTTTCACTCATTTAGAACTTTGCATTAGTTATTGCAATTACTTTCTGTATCTGAAAAGAAAACATATACAAACTCTATGATTTACTTCATTTTTATAACCTTCTGTCTGTCACCAATCCCATACTCCTTATATCCATTGTTATCCTGATGTCTAAAAACTCCCTTCTGCCACAGGATTCTGTCCACTTGCCTCTTGCAGATTTGACTGTATCTCACTAATTTCTAATATTTTGAACACGAGGTGGAGCATATCCTTTGTTGTGTTGGTTACCTTTCTGACACAGGCACATAGCTACAGAATTGGTACTGACTCCCATCCTTCTTCTCTTCAAGATTGTTATTTGATTATTTGAACCATTATAATAAGATGACAGATTATATTTCATATTATATCAGCATAAACTAATGACTTCACTTCATGGGATATAATATTCCAGTGCCCTCATAAAGCCAAATGCACAAAGTGGCACATTCATCTGGGGTTTGCTTCAAGTGGCTAGAGATGCTGGTGTGCCCATTCCTCCCCCTTCTCTCTTTGCCCATCTGTCTCTGCTTGCAAATTAATAAATATTTTTGAAAAGTAAATCATTATTTTGGAAGTGTCTCTCTCATACCCCATAACTCCATGGTGGATGCCAGCATCCCCACTGAAGAGGGCCCTGTGTAATGGGGGCAAGTAGGAGGGGAATAGTACCAACAAATGATTTGTCCATACAAGGTTTCTGAATGTTAAAAATGTCAATTTTTGTGGTCTTACTACTTAATGCTTCATCTAATCTACAGATTGGTATTATTGATTTATATAATGTTTTCAAGAAAAGGCACTTTTCCCAACATTTAGAAGCTAAAATTACAAGCTTTAACTTATGAACAAATTGGAAGATCTCTGATTATTTCCTATAATGTAAACAATGGATAAATATTTCCTTGTTCAAGGTAGTCCTGAATATTCTTTAGTCCTCCTCAGCTTACTCCTTTTCTTCTTCATCCTCTCCTTCCTACCCCCTCATCTTCCTCTTCTTCAATTCCATGTTTTACTGAAGACTTTGCTTTACTTTTCCTTGAACATTATACATTACAATTCAATATAATTGGATACTTAGACAATTTGCATATAAATCTTTAAAACATTTGCCATAAATAAAAATTGATTTCTAATAACATGAACTTTTATACTACAGCTATTCCCTATCATAGACCACTTCAAAGGACAGGATATCTCTTTTAGTAAAGACTGTGGAATGTAATACAGAAGCCATATGTGGCTGCTTTAGGTTCTTTAAATTGGGACTCTTAACATATACCATGAACATTAGGCAGGGACAACATACAATCCATTTCTAAATCACACCCCTAGAATAATATCTGCTAAAATTCATATTCTCTATATCTATTAAATTGTTTGTTTATAGCAGGCAGAAAATGTCATTTGAAAAATAATATAGTTTTAAACCCTAAGGAAAAGAGACCTGTGTAATGTTCCTAATTCAGTAGAAAAGGGGGCATTAGTTAAAGGACAGGCATAACTGAGAGCTGTAGCAGAGGAAAGGTTTATGACTCAGTGCCACTGGCACTTCCAGTATCATACTGACAAACTGCACTAGTAATTAGGAGGCAAAGTAGCATCACTGATTGACCTGGTAGTACAGTTGATTAATTCTGTATCCAGGAAGAGATATTTTAAGTAGTGAAATGAAAGCAACTCCAAGTGGAAGGACACTGATAAATTATCACAATTAACCTTGCTGATAGCCTAAAGCAACTAGCATAGTAGGAAACAATGTGCAATGCAGAAGTTACAACAGGTGAGAGATTCGGGCTTCAACAGAGGATAGAGACTTCAATCTAGGCAAAGCCTCTCTGGTGCCTTCTACATAAGACAATCTCAACATACATTTAAGAAGTAAACACAGGATGTGTTCAGCGGTACACCAGATATGGATTGTATAATTTTTTATACATTATCAAGAATGACTTTACTAGCTGTGTGTGAACATATGCAAATATACAAGCCCACAGGCAGACAACTGAACAAAATATGGTTGCTTGATTACATGTTGGGTCAAGATATGCAGAGACATTTATCTTACCCATAACTGTGGGCTAACTCCAGAATGCATGAATCATATACCTCAACAAGGAGGGGCCAAGGGGAGGGGATAGGTCACAGACAAGCCTAATAAGGGTACCAAACTGTATTCACTAAGTACAAAACGAATTAATAAAAAAAAATTAAAAACTTTGAGTAACTTAATTTTCAAAAAATTACAAGTAAGAGATTGCCTTAAAACATTGTTACAGAGATATGGTTAAAACATATGAACCCCAATGCATGTTTCATTGAATATCCAGTTGAAAATTAGGGTATACTAGGAAAGATACCCATAATAGGGTGGGCAGCTTGAAGAACCTGAAAAGACAGTTTCAGTCTAACTTTAGCCTCTTATTGTCCTAGTAGCTGAGGAGGATAAGTGGTAATACAGAAGGTTTTCACTCACCAGGTCAAGGGGAGATATGTGCTCCCACTGAACTACTACTGTAGCTATTATTTCTTCTATGTGGCTTAAACTGTATTACTTTTTTATTTATTTTATTTATTTATTTATTTTTATTTATATTTATTTATTTATTTATTTTGGTTTTTCAAGGTAGGGTCTCACTCTGGCCCAGACTGACCTGGAATTCACTCTGTCATCTCAGGGTAGCCTTGAACACATGGCGATCCTCCTACCTCTGCCTCCCGAGTGCTGGGATTAAAGGCGTGCGCCACCATGCCCGGCTGTGTTTCTTTTTTAAAAAATATTTTGTCTACATAGGATCTGCCACAGCTCAATGTTAATATTCAACGTGCATAGCTAAATAAAGCCAACTTGCCTGATTGGGTATCTGCCAACTTTTGAATTACTTCTTGCCAGAAAGAAAGAAAGGAAGGAAGGCAGGGGGAGGGAGGGAGGAGAATTTTAGGATTTTATTTGGCCAATATTATATTTTGCATAAATATATATATTTATTTAACCAATACAATGTGAATGTAACTGAAATATGTCTTTTCTGTTATACAGGTTTTTAAACAATAATGATTTTCAATTATTTTGCATAAAGTGTATGAATTATTTTCATCAGTATTGCATTCTGAGTGTTTAAAATGAGCTGAGCTATGTCATACAGAATGAGAGGAAAGTACATTTTTGTGGTTTCAAGCCACAGAGGCTTGAGTTTGTTTGTCACAACAATATAATCTAATTCATTCTTATTGATATAGCTAGTGAAATTGAAAACAGTTGTAGAGGAAAAAAAACACCTCTGCTATAATCTACAGGTAATTAAAAACATTTGTTTGGTGTCTCAACTTGCAATTTCTAGATTACAATCATGTAAACTAAAGGGAACTTTGTGCTTGTTTTTCTTAAGGGAAATTTGAAACATATAATAATAGGCCAGATGACACAGCAGAGTGAATTTCAAACTGTACTGATGTGATCTCTATGGGTTTCCCTGAATCTCATCAGTGATAGGGAGGGAAGTGGTTCTGTATAGACACTAATCAAAAAACATCTGTTTCTGAGATAATTGTTTACAAATGGGATTTCCAAATATTATTGCAGTTGAGTAAATGATCATATGGTGAAATAATGCTGTGAAAATTATACTTTTGAGAATAATAGAAAAGATAAAATGTTGCTCATAATATATATCAATATACCATACTCATTCTTACCTTAGCATTTCTGCATGAGCTAAAAGACATTTCCTCTCCTGACCAATCTCTGTTTCACAACTCAGCAAGCATTCTTTAGCCTGCACATAAATCAGCCTGCTTTCTAAAGATACCCCAGATGCATGTGAAGGGATGTGTGTGTATTCATCTCAACTAGCAGACGCCATTCTCTGCAATCCCCTATTGTGTTCTTCTACTGGTGTTCTTTCCACATTGGAATTTAATCTGTTTTTAAATCTCTCTTTGTTATTGAGTTATCAATGGCTCACAAAGATTCTAGAAATTTTAATTAGTTTGGAAGGGATACTGTAAATTATTTTGGCTAGTCTCGAACTTGTCAGCCTCCTGTACTACAGCTACAAGCATGTAATGCCACTTCTACTTTTAAGCAGACTTTTTTTGTAAAATTTCCAAGACTGTCATAATTCTTTCACTAAATACTAACATAAGTGTTTCACAGGCTATAAAATAAAATTTTATGTAAAGTTATTTACTAGCATGGTTTCCTCCTTGACTTTTGTGCTTTATCTGATTAAAATATAATTAAAGAGAGAAATAAATAATTGGAAACAAAATAAACAGAAGCCATTCTTCCTTATGCATTCAGGTGGTCCTCTTTCTTCCTTCCTTCCGGCAGGAAGATGTCCAGCAATTCCCCGTTTCTGTGCTCACATTTACATGTTACTTTTCTTCTTGTAAATTCTCCTCTGTACATTCAACCTAAAATGTACTTAATCTTCAGTAAACACCAACTATACAAACTACCACATTGTATTTTATTTATATAATGCCTCTGCCTGTGAATGTTTTATTCTACAGATACTAATATATTTTTTTTTCAAATTTTGTTTATTTATTTATATTTGAGAGAGACAGACATAGAGAGAAAGAGGCAGATAGAGAGAAAGAGAATGGGTGTGCCAGGGCCTCTAGCCACTGCAAACAAACTCCAGACATGTGCACCCCCTTGTGCATCTGGCTAACATCGGTCCTGGGGAATCGAGCCTTGAACCGGGGTCCTTAGGCTTCACAGGCAAACGCTTAACCACTAAGCCATGTCTCTAGCCCAGATACTAATATTTTTAGAAGAACTATTATTTGAGTAAGGGTATAACAAATGACAGCAATCTTATTAAACAAATAAAAGAACATTTTTTTCTTTTTTCTTTTTGGTTTGTCAAGGTAGGGTTTCCCTCTAGCCCAGGCTGACCTGGAATTCACTATGTAGTCTCAGGGTGGCCTCAAACTCATGGTGATACTCCTACCTCTGCCTGTCGAGTGTTGGGATTACAGGCATGCTCCACCACACTTGGCTTTCTAAGAACATTTTTTTTTTTTTTTTGGTTTTTTGAGGTAGGGTATCACTCTAGTTCAGGCTGACCTTGAATTCACTATGCGGTCTCAGGGTGGCCTTGAACTCATGATGATCCTCCTACCTCTGCCTAATATATATATTTTTGAATTTCAAGTCATTAAGGAAAAGTATGACAGATCCTCAAAATTTTATTTATTTTCATGTCCAAATATATCAAAAATAATGTGCCCTATACTACTCTTGGCTCCTTGGAAGTGATTCCATCAATTTCCTTAAAAATAATCTATTTTATCCCGAAATAAGAATCATTAAGCTATATTTAATGCTTCCTTTAAAAGAGGAAGTAGCCATTATAAAAGTAGATGATGAGAAAAGTAGCTCACTTGAAACAGTCTTGGCCTGAGGCCAAGCTAGTAGTTCATTAGTCAAAAAGAAAGTTTTAAAACAGCACTAATTAATTAATTGCCTTCTTAATTAGTTAATCAATTAATTGGACTCAAGTCTTCAGTAGCAGTGAATAAAATGTCAAATTGGTCTAAATTTGAAAAATGAATAAATCTACCTTTTTGTAGAAAGTGATTTTCACTTTGGTTTTGGGCTTTTATTTCATCTGTTTTATTTCATTTATGTGGTGGTATTTTGAGTCAGGATCTCACTTTGGCCCAAGCTGGCCTTGAATGCATAATGATCCTCCTACCTCATGTTATCAAGTGTTGGTATTAATGGAGCACGCACACCATCATACCTGGATGTAAGCTTCTTTGGGGAATGTTGTATTCTGGCCATTCATAAAGATTATCATTTTAAACCACCAACAACTTAAGATAACAAAATTTAAAAAAAAAATAATATACTACATGTTTTGTTACATAGCTTACTGAATAAAACATCACTGTGTTTTTGTTTATTCACTTCAATAAAGATTCGGGCATACCTACTATGAATTGCATGTGGTAAACACCAGAAACTTCAAGATTAACAAGTTTCTATTACCTTCAGAATATTAGTAATCAGAGAGCTAAATGAAAATCTGAATTTCAGTGGATGGTATATGTATGCTCCAGGTGCAGTGATGTCTCAGGACACTATAAACAGGACAGCAATTCAGCATCATGATGTATCCACATGGCTCTAGAACACTGAGATGATACTGATGTTGAAGGAAGGAATGAAAGTACGTTAAGAAAAAGCAACAGAAAAAAAAAAAAAAAACTTTGTTGTTGTTTTTCACTCTAGCCCAGGCTGACCTATAATTCACTATGGAGTCTCAGGGTGGCCTCAAACTCATGGCAATCCTCCTATCTCTGCCTCCGGAGTGCTGGGATTAAAGGCATATGCACCACACCCAACAGAAAAAAAAAAACACTTTTGATTAAACCAACATAGGGATTAAAATAATTTTTGAATCTATCCAAAGTGTTAAGAGGCTTGTCTAAGATAGTGGAAGTTTTACGAAGTTTAGGCAGAAAAGTGGCAAGGTCAGATTAGAATTTCTGTGCAAGTATATGTATGTGTACATGTGCACAACATAAGCTGAGGTTTGAACCATCTGCCTAGCCTCCATAATTGCTTAATTGCTTTCTCAAGCCATTATACTTAGTATTAAGTGTAAAATATAAACATAAAATAGTGTGATAGGGTAATTTGATTTTTTTCATTTGTTTCTACAATTTACAGGTTTCCTACAATGAATATGTATGCTATTTATAACAGAAAAGTTTCTTCTTACTTGTTGAAAAGGACTTACAGCTTGGCGTGGTGGCGCACACCTTTAATCCCAGCACTTATGAGGCAGAGCTAGGAGGATCTTTGAGAGTTCAAGGCCACCCTGAGACTACATAATGAATTCATGGGCAACCTAAGCTAGAGTGAGATGCTACTTTGAAAAACAAAAAAATAAAAATAAAAATAATAAACAAAAGGACTTACAAATAATAATTGTCTGCATTTCCCAATAGAAAACAAGCTTCATAAAGGCTGAGCTTGATGTATACGATTATCATTTGCCAATTAAAAACAATATTAACAAAAGACAAAGCCATATAAATCTTGCTAGGTCTCTAGTCCCAGTACAGAATATAAAGAAATATTTGTTGAGTGAATGTCAGTCAGGTTGAATAAACACTAGAGAAATTAAGATGTTCTTAGAATGTAATTTGGTAGAAACAACTTATGATTCTATAAGTTTTTTGACTATAGTGACTGATGCCATTAAGTACAGGCCCACAGAAGCAGCTACTGAGTTCAAAAAAGTGTAATAGCTACATTTTGGAATAATTTTGAGATTAATTGCCAAATTGAAATGAAGATATTCAGTAACAAATTGATTAAAAGAGCAGGAAAACCAAAAAAAAAATGTTGCCCTGAAATATAAATATGGGTGTTGGAGAGATTGCTATGTGTTTAAGGCACTTGCCTGCAAAGCCTAATGACCAGGGTTTGATTCCTCAGGACCAATGTAAAGGCAGATGCACAAGGTGGTGCATGCATCTTAAGTTCATTTGCAGCTGTTGGAGGGCCTGTCATTCCATTCTCCCCTTCTTTCTCTTCTCTCTCTCTCTTTCTCTCTCTCTGCTTGCAAGTATATATATATATAAAATTTGGGATTCCTAAATACCTAATATAGCAATGTAAACCATAGGAAAGCCACACACTATTATTTGGGGAAAATTTAGACTAAAGAAATAGGATCCCTAAGGAAAACAATGTCTCCAGAATCAACTGAAGTTTACCTAGCATCACCAGATTCAGTATTATGGGATTCATTTAAGGAGAGGTTTAACATGAGAATTGTGAACAATATCAGATATAAAAATGTAATCAGATGACAAAATACGAAAGACAAGAAAGTTTTGAATTTGGATTTTTGTCATATAATTTCAGGTTTAGAACAAAAAGAGTATAAAACTTTCCCAAATATTCCTTATTCTGATTTCCCTAAGGTTAAATATCAAGGCAAGAGATGTAGCTCAGTTATCATGTTTGAGGACTTGTTGTTCTGTAATTATCTGTATCTGTGCATAGATTATTGATTGACAGAATTTTTCTGGAAAATTTTAAAATACATTTTAGTGACAATGCCTCTAAGTACAGAATATTTTCCAACAAACAATAGCATTTACTGAAATACCCATAGTCAAATTATAAACTACTTAATATCCACCATAGGATAGTATATCCATTCCAGGAAGCAATACATGATTACAATTTAAATTTCAAGACTCTATCTCATTACTTTCTTTTAATTTGTAAATTTGTTTCAAGTTATATTTTATTTTAAAAATTATTTTTATTTATTTGAGAGAGAGGCAGAACTAGTGAAAGAGGCAGAGAGAAACAGAGACAGAGAGAAGGAGATTATAGGTGTGCCAAGACTTGCTGCGTCTGCAAAGGAAAGCCAGAAGCATAAGGCACTTTGTGCATCTGGCTTTATATGGGTACTGGAGAATCAATTCCCAGCTCTCAGGTTTGGCAAGCAAGTGCTTTTAACCAGTGAACCATCTCTCCACCCTGTCAAGTTTTATTTTAAACATACTGATATTTCAAAGAGTATAAATTATTTATTTTACAGAATATACTTCAGTTAATGTTTATCTCTGGTTCATATTGGCCTTGTCTCATGCAGCCCAGCCTGTCCTCAAACTTGCTATGATGCTGAAGTTGTCTTCAAACTTCTGATGTTCCTGTGTCCACTTCCCCAGTACTGCAATTACTGGTACATACCACCATGCTGAGTGGATTATTTGGTGAAAGTAACTTTTCCCATGATTCTTTATAATAAAATAGATATTTTAATTAATTCCTATTTTAGAATTTGGAATTTAGCTCAGTGATAGATGCTTACCTAGCAAGCATAAGACTGGGTTTGGTCCTGTTGTAGTTACCTTAAAGTTGCTAGAACAAACATGCAAACAGAAGCAGCTTATGGGAAGAAAAGGTTTATTTCAGCCTTACAGAGAACTAGCCAGTAGAGAGGAGGCTTCTATTTGTTTCAAATTATTTTTCCTACATGCTGCAACCAGAAGGTATGTAAAGTTTGGCAATAGGGTCTTATTGTTCAGTTGTAGTGGTAAACCAAGAACATTTGCAATTGCACATGTGTACATGAGAGAGAGAGAGAGAGAGAGAGAGACTTCGTGTATAAATGCTTGCTTTTTGAGAGCTGCCATGCAGTGATACTCTATTTCCACCATATCTTTTATTCATAAAAGCAAGCTTTCCATTTTCAGTTATATTTTATTCACCTTAAAGCCTACATAGATGGTGATTTAACTCTGCATAATACAATTAACTGCTATCATGTTTTATTTTTTTCAGTCAGAAGAATAAATAAATTATGCGATATTCATTCATAAGAACACCACAGAATTACAGCTGAAGTCAATAGGGCTCAAACATATTAATAACAGAAAAGTAAACCTCAAGAGGACACATACTGTAGATTTTACATATGTATATAGTTGTTGTATATATATATACTATATATATATATTTTATTAACAACTTCTATACTTACAGACAATAAACAATGGTATTGTATATATGTAAGTAGAAGAACAGATTATAGGGAAGGGAAAGTTCTCCCCTCCCCCACTTTCTCCTTCATAACTCTGTTCTCTGTCATAACCCCTCCCTCTCTCCATTAGTCTTTCTTTTAATTTGATGAAATCATCTTTTTTTCCTATTATGAGGGTCTTGTGTGGGTATTGATAGGCACTGCAAGGTCTTAGATATCAAGGCCAAATTCTGTCTGGAGAGTTGCATGCAAGGAGTGGTACCCTTCCTTTGGCTCTTACATTCTTTCTTCCACCTCTTCTGCAATGGACCCTGAGCCTTGGAAGGTGAGAGATGTTTCAATGCTGGACACTCCTCTGTCCATGCTTCTCAGCACTATGTTGCCTTTTGGGTCATCCTGGTGGTCATCGCCATCTGAAAAGAGAAGCTTCTCTAACCAGAAGTGAGAGTAGCATTAATATATGAGTATGAACATTAAGTGTTGTGCTTTCAGGGCAATTTGGTAAGAGTAATATATGAATTTATCCAGACAAGAGCAGGCTTTATACACTTAAGACTCATGACCTCCCCTGCCATAGGCTTTTGATTAGGTTTTCAGTACCAGGCATATATTCCCTCCCATTGAATGGGCCTTCTGCCCAATTAGAGAGCAGTTGGTTTCCCCCAGAGCAGACATGCCACTATTGCACTCATTCAGTCATTTGGCCTGTCTGGCCAAACTTGAGGTTTCCAGTGTCCACTGTTTTTACCACTGAAGACTTCTGTCTCCCATAAGACTGCATACAGTGCAGCTTTTTCTTTTTTTCTTTTTTTTTTTCCAGCCCTTATTTTTTTTATTTTTTATTTTCACAATTTTATTAACATTTTCCATAATTATAAAAACTATCTCATGGTAATACCTCCTCCCCCCGCACTTTCCCCTTTGAAATTCCATTCTCCATCATATTACCTCCCCATCTCAATCATTGTACTTACATATCTACAATACCAACCTATTAATCATGTTTTATTTTTATTCTCAAATCATCCTGTGTAAGGCTACAGAAAACCACTTAGGATTTGTTGCTGCATCCTTCTGGATATAGAATAATATATATATTGATTCTCTGAGTGGTTGTTACCCTTTTGTCACAGAATAATGTTTCAGGCTAATTGTTCCCCTTCAATTTTTAATCCAGCCATTCACCTAAAGAATTCACATTCCCTTCATTAAAAACTGGCATTCAGGAGCCAAGAACTGACTTTTTTGTGGGAAAATGAGGTTTATTTTGGCTTACAGACTCAAGAGAGAAGCTCCATGATGGCAAGGGAAAACAATGGCATGAGCAGAGGGTGGACATCACCTCGTGGCCAACCTAAGGTGGACAATAGCAACAGAATAGTGTGTCAAACACTGGCAAGGGGAAACTTACTATAACACCCATAAGCCTGCCCCCAACAATACAATGCCTCCAGCAGGCCTTAATTCCCAAATCTCTATCAGCTAGGAACCTAGCATGCAGAACACCTAAGTTTATGGGGACACCTGAATCAAACCACCACATTCCACTAGTTGCCCCCATAAACTGATATCCATACATGATATAAAATACAAAAAAAATCTGACTTTTGATGTGATTTTATTTTTATTGTTACAATATTTTATTTTTACTAGGCTTGCATACAGGACAGTCACTGCATCTGGACCCACTCAGTAGATATCAGCAGTTATTTCTATAAAATACATGTATATGTATTTATATCCATATCTATATACTTATTTATCTGGAAATATTATGTTCATAATAAAAACTCTTATTTTTAATATATTCTTATTTTTCTTTGATATGTATATATAAAATATTGTTGTAGCCAACTTCTCATTAATGGCAGAAAGAACCTGACAAAAAGCAATTAATGGGGGGGAAAGTGTTTATATTGGCTTACAGACTCAAGGGAAGCTCTGTGATGGTAGAGCGAAAGGGTGGTATGAGTAGAGGATGGGCATCACCTCCAGGCCAACATCAGCTGTAAAATATCAGCAGGCAAGTGTATAAAACCCAGGCAAGGGGAACACTCATAAGCCAGTTTCAACAATACACTACCTCTAGGATGTTCCAGTTCCCAAATTGCTACCATCTGGGGTCCTAACATTCAGAACACATAACTTTATGGGGGACACCCGAATCAAACCACCCCAATAATTTAATCATACTAAGCCCTATTACTCTCTCTTGCCTTCTCCAACTCTGACTGAACTTATTCTTCCCAGATATCAGTGGATAGATTATTGAAACAAATGGCTCTTCCTCGTTCAGCAATCACTGATATGCATTAGTTCCTCAGGGACATGTGGGCACTCAAAATTCCCACCCTGATCCATGACAGAATTGTGACAGGCCCTACCATAGGCAGATTTTACTTGGGTAACCACAGCTGCTATGAGATAGTGCAATGGCATGTCTTGTACAGGTAAGAGAGTTCCATAGCCATCCTCCCTACCTTCCAACTCTTATATTCTGCCTCTACTTCGGTGATGTTCCCTGAATCTTAGGTGATACATATGCCCTATGTACAACTTAACACTCAACAGTCACTTTTTTCAGCACATTGGTCAATTATAAGACTTCATTAACTGAAGCAAGCTAACATAAGCAAGATTTTTCTGCTCAAGGTTGACAGCAGCACCAATCTGTGAATGGAGTCATAAGCATTTAAAAGGCAGTATAATATCACATCTTGTTGGACAAAATTTTGGTGACAGGTTTTACCCTAAGACCTATGGCCTTCCCAGACTTGGGCTTTTGTCCAGTATCAAGTATTCATTTCCTCTTATAGGGTAGGTCTCAAATACAACCTGGAAGCTGCTACTTACTCCAATAGCATTCATGCCACTCATTGCACCAGATAAGGTTGGCAGGTTGGTATTGTAACTCATAGGGTCCACAGCTGGGTGATGTCATTGATGACTTTTTCTCCCCAGAAGTTTGTGCAGCACCTTTCAGGACTATGAGAGCTAGATGATAAAGAGGATACTTCTATTTATTTCACCTTGATTTCTCTACACCCTGAGAAAAAAAGGTATGCAATTTTCAGGAATAGGGTCTTAGTGTTCAGTTCTTTTGGGCAACGAAGGGCACTGGCAATATCTTGCAGTCTTTTTTGAAGGTCTCCCTGGCTTCCCTTACCAACAATTCAAAACTGCTCATTATGAGTCCTAAACCTTTCGTGCTTATTGGGCCCAGGAGAGGTTTCCAAATACTTGGGAGGTGTTCCTTAAATACTGGTTCCATTTGTCATTTTTTTGTATATATCCATTTGACTAAGGAAATGCAAGTGTGTGTATATTGGCCTTTATTGCTCAGATACTACTGTTTAAAGCATTTAAAATCAAGGAAACACATTTTTTGACAGGTTATTTTATATAGATTTTTCAAAGTCCGTTCTCAATTCTTCTCTCTTTATTGTTTGTATATAAAAAAAACTTTTCTATATGACCTTTATTACCATAATAGGAATAGATCCTCACATGTACTCATTTATTGTCCAATTTTCAAATCAGACATTATAGACTTTCTGTAATAATGTAACAAAAATGTAGCAAATCTTTGCAATTTAGCACAATGATTTTTAGTCCTTCCTTATGCTATGTGGGTAATACAGATTACTGCATGAAAATGTGTCTGCAAAATGAGTTACTCAGTAAAGCAGACCTCAAGATCTTCCGTCTCATCACAAGTACCCATGATCATCTATGAAGGAAGGTGATATATGTAAAAACATACACTTCTTCTTAAGTCTTCCATCCAGAATGACATATATCACTATCACAGTCATTTCATTTGTAAAGCAATTAATATGGCTGCAACTATAGTCAATGAATATGTAGAGTGTAATTCTGCCAAGTACTTTAGACCTAGAAAGCAAAACATAGTTACTAACCTGAACAGAAGATGACTGCTGCAACACATGTGGTGGCAGAACATCAGTTTGTGTCCTATGGGCAAAATGGATTTACTTTGTTCTTAAAAACAAACAAAGGTTTTCAATGTAGTCCATTAAAATTTAAATTGCATTGCCTTTTTTTTTATCAGTATATCTAATCCAGGAGATGGTATACAAATAGTTTACATCAAGTCTTGATTGGATTTCTCTTTATTTGAAAACTTATGACCAAAAGGGTTTTCTGCCCATATCCAATATAAATATACCCAGGGATAGATCTGTAAAATGAATATTTCTACTTAGAAACTATTAAAAAATCCTGGGAAAGTGGGCTGGAGAGATGGCTTAGCGGTTAAGCACTCGCCTGTGAAGCCTATGGACCCCAGTTCGAGGCTCGGTTCCCCAGGTCCCACCTTAGCCAGATGCACAAGGGGGCGCATGCGTCTGGAGTTCGTTTGCAGTGGCTGGAAGCCCTGGTGCGCCATTCTCTCTCTCTCTCCCTCTATCTGTCTTTCTCTCTGTGTCTGTTGCTTTCAAATAAATAAATAAATAATGAACAAAAAGTATTTAAAAAAAAAAAAAGCTCATGTTTAAAAAAAAATCCTGGGAAAGTAAACAGAAATTTCTCATCTATTTCAGGTCTATGATTTTTTTTTTCTTAAAGATCTCACAGGTAACATCTATTTAGTGTGTAATTAATGTTCTTTTGTTTGGTTCTAATTCTGCTCCCTAGGATATTGTCCCCATTAGAAATTACTACTGTCTCAGAGAGGTGCTTCCATTTTTATCTTTTTTGATAACATTTAAATTGGACATTTAAGAATATTACCCAGATTGTAAGAGAGTGCTTCCTGTTCATAGAAACCTAGAGAATCAATTGTCATTTAAAGTCGAAATGGTTAGGCTTATTTATTCCATACTCTATCAAAAAAAAAATTAACCAAAATCTTATTAATTGGTTTGACTAAGCTCTGTGTATCAACAATATTTACAATCTTTTTTGATATATTGTTCCAATTGCTCTTTATTCTTCTGGTTTGGGGGTTTTGACTATCTCTTGGCATTTAATTTCTTGTACTATTAGGTTATGTTGTTATTTCCTATGCTGGGAGGCACTTCGTTTAGCTAGTGTTCGTTTCAGACTACATCAGTCATAAGGCTTAGAAGTTTGCTGTGATACATTCACATTTCACCATTTTGATTGATGACCTATTCTTAATCTGGCCTTTCATGCAATTCAATTCTAAGTTTAAATTAGTCTCTTTTTCTCACATTTTAAAAACATATTTACTACTATTTTCTTCTGATTTGTGTGATTTAAAATCAAAGAAGCTAGTCTTATTTATTCCAGACATTATGCTTTTTCAATACTACATATCCTTAAATTCAAAAATTGTAAAGCTCCTTTTCTTTTGTTTCTGTTACAATTTTTTAATTTAATTTTTATTAACATTTTCCATGATTATAAAAAAAATCCCATGGTAATACCCTCCCTCCCCTGACACACTTTCCCCTTCGAAATTCCATTCTCCATCATATTATCTCCCCATCTCAATCATTCTACTTACATATATACAATACCAACCTATTAAGTACCCTCCTCCCTTCCTTTCTCTTCCCTTTATATCTCCTTTTAAACTTACTGGCCTCTGCTACTAAGTATTTTCCTTCTCACACAGAAGCCCAATCATCTACAGCTAGGATCCACATATGAGGGAGAACAAGTGGCGCTGGGCTTTCTGGGCCTGGGTTACCTCACTTAGTATAACGCTTTCCAGATCCTTCCATTTTTCTGCAAATTTCGTAACTTCATTTTTCTTTACCCCTGAGTAGAACTCCATTGTATAAATGTGCCACATCTTCTTTATCCACTCATCAGTTGAGGGACATCTAGGCTGGTTCCATTTCCCAGCTATTATAAATTGAGCAGCAATAAACATGGTAGAGCATGTACTTCTAAGGAAATGAGATGAATCCTTTGGATATATGCCTAGGAGTGCTATAGCTGGGTCATATGGTAGATCAATCTCTAGCTGTTTTAGGAACCTCCACACTGTTTTCCACAATGGCTGGACCAGATTGCATTCCCACCAGCAGTGTAGAAGGGTTCCTCTTTTTCCACATCCCCACCAACGTTTATGATCATTTGTTTTCATGATGGTGGACAATCTGACAGGAGTGAGATGGAATTTCAATGTAGTTTTAATCTGCATTTCCCTGATGACTAGTGACGTAGAACATTTTTTAGATGCTTATATGCCATTCATATTTCTTCCTTTGAGAATGCTCTATTTAGCTCCATAGCCCATTTTTTGATTGGCTTGTTTGATTCCTTATTATTTAACTTTTTGAGTTCTTTGTATATCCTAGATATTAATCCTGTATCATATATATAGCTGGCTAAGATTTTTTTTCCCATTCTGTAGGTTGCCTCTTTGTTTTTTTCACGGTGTCCTTTGCAGTGCAAAATCTTTGCAATTTCATGAGGTGCCAGTGATTAATCTGTGGTTTTATTGCCTGAGCAATTGGGGTTGTATTCAGAAAGTCTTTGCCAAGACCAATATGTTGAAGGGTTTCACCTACTTTTTCCTCTAGCAGTTTCAGAGTTTCAGGTCTGATGTTAAGGTCTTTAATCCATTTGGACTTAATTCTTGTGCATGGCGAGAGAGAAGAATCTATTTTCATCCTTCTGCAGATATATATCCAGTTTTCCCAACACCATTTGCTGAAAAGGCTGTCTTTTCTCCAATGAGTATTTTTGGCATTTTTATCAAATATCAGGTGGCTATAGCTACTTGGGCTTACAGCTAGGTCCTCTATTCTGTTCCACCAATCTACATGTCTGTTTTTGTGCCAGTACCACACTGTTTTTGTTACTATGGCTCTGTAGTATAGGTTAAAGTCAGGTATGGTGATACCACCAGCCTCTTTTTTGTTGCTCAGTATTATTTTAGATATTCGAGGTTTTTTGTGATTCCAAATGAATTTTTGGATTGTTTTTTCTATTTCCATGAAGAATGCCTTTGGAATTTTGATAGGGATTGCATTAAATGTGTAGATTGCTTTTGGTAAGATTGCCATTTTCACAATATTGATTCTTCCAATCCAGGAACAAGGGATGTTTCTCCACTTTCTAGTGTCTTCTGCAATTTCTCGCTTGAGTGTTTTAAAGTTCTCATTGTAGAGATTCTTTACTTCCTTGGTTAGGTTTATTCCAAGGTACTTTTTTTTATGCAATTGTGAATGGGAGTGATTTTCTGATTTCATCCTCTGTGTGTCTGTTGTTAGCATATATGAAGGCTACTGATTTCTGTGTATTTATTTTGTATCCTGCTACATTGCTGTAGGTTTTCATCAGCTCTAACAGTTTGCTAGTAGAGTCTTTATGGTCCTTTATGTATAGAATCATGTCTTCTGCAAATAATGATATCTTGATCACTTCCTTTCCAATTTGTATCCCTTTTATATGTGTCTCTTGCCTTATAACTATGGCTAAGACTTCCAAAACTATGATAAATAAAAGTGGGAACAGTGGACACCCTTGTCTTGTTCCTGATTTTAGTGGAAAAGCTTCCAGTCTTTCCCCATTTAGTAATATGTTGGCTGTAGGCTTGTCATAAATAGCTTTTATTATATTGAGATATGTTCCTTCTATTCCCAGTCTCTGTAGGACTTTTATCATGAAGGGATGTTGGATTTTCTCAAATGCTTTCTCTGCATCTAATGAAATGATCATGTGATTTTTTTCCTTCAACCCATTTATATAATGTATTACATTTATAGATTTGCAATATTGAACCATCCCTTTATCTCTAGGATAAAGCCTACTTGGTCAGGGTGAATGATCTTTCTAATATATTCTTGTATTCTTTTTGCCAATATTTTGTTGACAATTTTTGCATCTATGTTCATGAGGGAGATTGGTCTGTAATTTTTGTTGTTGTTGTTTTTCTATCTTTGCCTGGTTTTGGTATCAGGGTGATGCTGGCTTCATAGAAGGAGTTTGGTAGAATTCCTTCTTTTTCTATTTCCTAGAAAAGCTTAAGAAACAATGGTGTTAGTTCTTCCTTAAAGGTCTGGTAAAATTCAGCAGTGAATCCAGCTGGGCCTGGGCTTCTTTTAGTTGGGAGATTATTGGGAACTGTTCGGATCTCCATGTTTGTTATATGTCTATTTAAGTGATTAATCTCATTTTGATCTAATTTAGGTAGGTAATATAAATCAAGGAAATAATCCATTTCTTTCCGATTTTCATACTTTGTGGAGTATATGCATTTAAAGTATGTCCCTATGATTTTTTTAATTTCTCTGGAATCTGTTGTGATGTTACGTTTTTCATTTCTGATTTTATTTTATTTTTTGTATTAAGAAATATGTTTATTTATTTTTTGACTCCTTCTAATAATGAAGTTTGCATTAGGACCTGGTATATTTTAGATTCAAGTTTGTGTAGAAGTAATCATGTCTTGTCAAATTTATCTATTTATAAATCAAGTGTTTTAGACACATTCTGGTTTTGACATCCATCATTCTTTTCAGATCAGTTCTCTGAAACTGTCATGAGTAAATCCTTCTGAGGTTTCATCAAGCTTGACATATATATATATTCAGATGATTCTCAAAGTGGTCTTCATGTACCATGATCTGCATTTACCTAGCTTGCAAGAATAAGTGAGCTTTGATAAGTATAGATGTCCATGAAGCTAACACTGCAATGAAAACCAGAACCACCCCATGATCCTGAACAGAACACTCCTTCCAAATTGACATATGTTTCAGCTTCCAAATCCCCCAAAATTGGGATGTGTGTTGGCATTATGGATTCATTCCCATTTCCTGAAGTCTTTTTTTTTTAATTTAATTTATTAGTTTTCTTTTCAGCAAATACAGGCAGTTTGATACCATTGTTTAGACTCATCCATGATCTACCCCCTCCCATGATGTAAATGGTTGGTGCATTGTGGAGTTAGCCCCCAGTTATTGGTATGATAAATGTCTCTGCAAGTCATGACCCAACATGTGACTCTGACATTCTTTCCACGCCCTCTTCCGCAAAATTTCCCTGAGCCATGTTGGGTTCATTTTTGGTCTGCTTCAGTGCTGAAGTGTTGGGGGCCTCTGAGGCTCTGGCTCTCTGATTTGGTAGGAGTTGATTTTTCTCTGCTCATCTCTGATTTTATTAATTTGTGTCTCTTCTCTCTTTCTTTTTGTCAGATTTGTTAAGGTTTTATCAATCTTGTTTATCCTTTCAAAGAACCAACTCTTTGTTTCATTAGTTCTTTGGATTGTTTTTTTTTTTTTTGTTGTTGTTGTTGGTTGTTTGTTTCTATTTCATTAATTTCTGCCCTAATCTTTGTTATTTCTTCCCGTCTACTAATTTTTGGATTGCCTTGTTCTTCTTTTTCCAGGGCTTTTAGGTGAAGCATTAGGTCGTTTACTTGAGACCTTTCTAATTGCTTAATATAGGCACTTAAGGCTATAAATTTACCTCTTAGAACTGCCTTCATTGTGTCCCAGAGATTGTGGTACGTTGTGTTCTCATTATCATTTGACTCTATAATTTTTTTGATTTCCTTCTTGATTTCTTCATTGACCCATTCATCATTAAGTAGTGTATTTTTTAGTTTCTATGCTTTTGTGTATGCTCTATAGCCTTTATTCCTACTGATTTGTAGTTTGATTCTATTGTGCTCAGAGAGAATGCAAGGAATTATTTCAATTTGCCTGAATTTGTTAAGATTTGTTTTGTGTCCTAATATATGGTCTATTTTAGAGAATGCTCCATGTGCTGCTGAAAAGAATGTATATTCTGCAGCATTTGGATGAAATGTCCTGTAGATATCTGTTAGGTCCATTCCTCTATGACCACATTTAGTCCCGATGCCTCTCTGTTTATTTTTTCCCGGGATGACCTGCCAATTGATGAGAGTGGGCTGTTAAAGTCACCCACCACCACTGTGTTTGGTGTTATCTGTGACCTTAGTTCTAATAGTGTTTGTTTGATGAATTTGGGAGCCCCCATTTAGGTGCATATATGTTTAGGATTGTAATGTCCTCCTGTTGGAGTGTGCCCTTAATCAAAAAAAAGTGACCTTCCTTATCTTTCTTGATCAATGTTGGACTGAAGTCTACCTTGTCAGATATTAGGATAGCAACCCCTGCTTGTTTCCTAGGCGCATTTGCTTGAAACACCGTTTTCCTACCTTTCACCCTAAGATAATGTCTATCCTTTGTAGAAAGGTCAGTTTCTTGGAGACAACAAATTGTAGGATCCTGCTTTTTAACCCAGTCTGCAAACCTATGTCTTTTCGTTGGGGCATTGAGGCCGTTGATATTAAGAGATATTATTGAAAGGTGTGTGTTTATGTTTGCCTTTTTTTTTTTTTTTTTTTTGTGGTTCCGGTTCTACCTATGCTCTCTTGTGTTAACCAGTATTTGTGTATTGCTTGTTTGTTTCCAGGTTCCTTATATGTGTGCTTTTCCTTTTCTTCAGCATGGAGGATCCTATCAAATATTTTCTGTAGAGCTGGTTTTGTCTTCAAATACTCCTTTAACCTGCTTTTTTCATGGAATGTCCTTATTTCTCCATCTGTTTGAATGGATAGCTTTGCAGTATAAAGTAACATTGGTTGACAGTTGTTATCTTTCAGAACTTGGAATACATCCCTCCAAGCCCTTCTGGATTTTAAAATTTGTGTTGAATAATCTGCTGTAATCCTAATGGGCTTGCCTTTGTAGGTAACTTAATTTTTCTCTAACTGCTTTCAATATTTTTTCCTTGGTTTGTGTGTTTGGTAGTTTGATTATAATATGATGAGGAGAGGTTCATTCCAGGTTTTGTCTGGCTGGGGTTCTAAAGGCTTCCTGTATCTGCATTGGCACCTCTTTCCCAATGTGGGGGAAGTTTTCTTCTATGATTTTGTTGAAGATGTGTACTATGCCTTTGGAGTGGAATTCTTCTCCTTCTAGTATGACCTGAATTCTTATACTTGATCTTCTCATAGTGTCCCGAATATCTCGAAATTCCCACTCATACTTTTCTATAAGTTTGTCTTTCTCTTTGCTGGACTGTATTAGATCTGCCACCTGGTCTTCTAGCTTACATATTCTGTCCTCTCGTTCATCCATTCTACTGGTGAGATTTTCTACAGTGTTTTTTATTTCATTAGCTATGTTCTTCATTGCTAGTAATTCTGACTGGTTTTTCTTTATTATTTCTATTTCCTTATTTATGTCTTATATTGCCTTCTTTATTTCATGAAATTGCTGTCCTGCATCTTCTTTGATTCCTTTGAGTTCCTCTTTGAGTTCCTCTTTGACTCCTTTGATTTGTTCTCTGACTTCTTTGAACATATTTACAATCATTCTTTTGAAATCTTTCTCAGGCATTTCCTCTAACTCGTTCTCACTGGAGGTCATTTCCGATGCATTAATACTATTAGGTCTTGATTTTTAATGTTTTTTTGTGTTATGATGTATATATTTTTGTATCTTGGATTAAGTTAATGCTTGGATTTTCTAGCGAGCTAGGTATTCTTAGCTGTATCAATTGATTTGATGTTATATATTTTCAGGATAGGAGCTTAAGGTGTTAGATGTGGCTCTTAAGGCTCTCAGTGTATCTACAAACGTTGAGTTTCCCTGCTATGGGAGTATTCAAGTAGGCTGAGTGAAATAAAATACAGGTAGATTCTAAAATTTAACTAAACACTGTACATATTCAATCAAAAACAGCACCAAATATTTATGCAAGAATAGTTATTATATCAACCAGATCCTCTAGCAACAAAGAGGTTAAGATTTCTGGTCTGTTGAGGGATCCAAGTCAGCTTGTGACCAAGTGAGACCCTTCCTGGTGCAATCAATCCCAATTACATTTTTGGATGATTTTGGTCTCAGTCAAGTTGCTGGATGGGTCGTTGGGCTGCTGTTCTGATTTCTGGAGCTGGGTACTGGCTTTTCCTGAGGGGCAAACCAAGCCTGGCAACTGTGGCCCTGCAGAATGGCTCCCCCGCTGCTGGAACCGCCACTGCTACTAAAGCTGCCGCTGCTGGGTCTGTCACCTCTGCTGGGTCCACCACTGCTGCTGCTGCTGCTTTAGCTGCCACTGCTGGATCCTCCGCTGCTGCTGCTGGATCTGCAACTGCTGCCTCTGAAGCTGCTGCTGCTGGATCTGCTGCTGCTGCTGCTGCTGCTACTGGATCTGCCAGTCTGGGGCCGGTGCTGCTGGTGCCAGAGCTGATGATGTTGCTGCCAGACTCTGCTCCTGCTTGTGTCCTGCCTTTGGCTCACATTGGCGTGGCTGGGTCCTGGGACCGCTGCTCTGTTTGCTGGAGTTGGGCACAGGCGGTAGGGGATGGGAGGAAGCCTCAGCTGCTCTGGTTCTCTCATTTTTCCACGTGTCCTTCTACCTTGTGATCTGCTCCTCTGTTGTTCACTGTTGTTCTCCCTTCACGTTTCCTGAGTTGCAGAGAGCGCTGGTGTGAGGGGAAGCTCCCTGCACCTGGCTTTTCCTGCAGCTGGAGCCGAGCCTGGCAGCTTTCCGGTGCGCTGCCGTTGCTGTGGTTGGCGTACCTGCCGGGCCCACTTTTGCCAGCCTGTGTGGTCTCTGGATCTCTTCTACTTCTCCACTGCCATTTAGATTTCCTATACACCTCACTTTTTAGTGAAAGTGTGTATTTTGCTGAGTTTTTCAGTCTTTTTCCCCCCTAGGCTGCTTTGGCATGGTACCTAAGCCGCCATCTTAACCGGAAGAACTGTAATGCTCTTTTTCATTCTTGCTTTTAAATCATCCCATAATGTATGAGCTAATATATTTTTTGTAACATCATGTAAGCATAACCAGCAGTAACCAGTAGTCACTACTAATATTTATCTTATCTCTCTTCCTTTCCAGCTGTATGTTTATAAGATATCTGATATAATTTTTCTTATAAAGATGTAGAGTTTACCAAATATTTTGTTATGGCATGATGTTAATCATATTCCTTTGATTTTCCAGGAAAAAAAAATTAGCCGTTCACTGCCTTGAATTTATTATAGACGCACCAAACTGTCTGAAAAAACTCCAATAAAATTAAGGATGAGCAAGATTAACTGTGTTCAAAACATTCCCTGGTTGCGGAGCAAAATTAAGTATTTTTTTTGCACATATAAGGTATATATGAATTTTTGTATTGTCCATAAGCAGGGGCCCAGATAGATACAGGCATACTGTTTATACTTTTGTGATTGCTTTCAGCAGGGGAAAGATAATATGGCTTCCCATGTGCTATCTTTTCCAGACTCCACACCAACATATCATATGTCACTATCAAGTCATGTTATCATAGGGGTGGAAAAATAGGCCTATATTAGGTACAAAAATTGGGTTTTGGTATTGACCTTGGTAAACAGCATTAGTGATTGCAGAAATTTCCTTCACTGATTCATTTTCTGAAAACCAGATTGTTACCTTTTCTTGGATACAACCATGCATAACACTATATTTTATGGAATGAAATTAAGTTCATTTAAAAGGAATGATAAGTTAAATGCAAGCATTGCAGTTCAAAGAAATGGACAAGGAAGTATTATTTAAAAATCCAAACATTATTCCCTGAAGGATAATGAATAATAATTTAGTAGAATGCTAATTTATTGTTATTAAGAGCCAAAAGTTCAGTATGTTTTACGTTTAGTAGTATTAGCATTGAAGTTACAAATATGATATATATATATATATATATATATATATATATATATATATATATATATATGTGGAAAATAACATTTGGAAAGAATCCTTAAGAGGAGGAATCTTGAGATCAGTGTTTTTGGAACTCAAAATATTATGAAATTTAATACTATAACAAAATGAATGATGATATGAGGAAAGTACATTCTGGCAAACATGAGGACATGGTGAAAAGACTAAGGTGAATAATGAAGAGAGCAAAAATGATACACTGTTTTTTGATGTGTTTCCACACTTCATTATTTAATCAGAAAAAAGTGCCTCCTTTGAACCACAGCCAGTTAGTAATTCTAATCACGGTAACATTTGACTGTCAAACTTGTTAAACATATTTATTATACAGAGTTGTATTGCTTTGGTTACTTTAGGCTGTAGATTCTAGAGACTGTGTTTATGTAGTAAGTTGATCATTTTCAATATTATTTAAACAAATCATTAACTTTTGGATAATTAAATTGCTGACATACAAATTTCTGTGCATGTTTAGCAAAAAAAAAAAAAAAAAAAGCAGCCTAGGTAGGTAGTTAGATGACAGATAGATAGATGATATATATTTATTTATGATATAATTTAAATAAATTAAAGGATGTTTTATGTTACATTTATTTAAATTTGTAAAGGTGCAGATGCTAGACACAAATTGCCTAGGTTCCTCCAGTGATGATGTCAGCAAAACTTAACTGTGTTGCTACCCTCTTCGTACCTCGCTTTCATCATCTGTAAAATTTCTGCTGTAATTACTATATCCATCATATTTGTGAAAAGTTATTAGAGCAATAATGACATTATAGATAGTATATGTTAGCTAATATTAATAGTACTAATGTATAGATTAATGTTAGCCTACTGTTCTCTTTGAATGCTTCTTATAATACAGGATGCATTTAGCAGAGTCAATGCAAATATAGTGAGAAGCCTTGCTCTTACACATCGCTTATTTGATAAGATCAATGAGTACACAAACAGGCTAGTACTTTCAAACATTCATCATGAGTCTACTGCTTATTTCATCACTGTTCATGTGGACATGCTAAGCTTATCTGTCAGCTAGATGTCAATGCTCAGTGAATTTTTATTTAAAAATAAAATTTAAAAAACCAGTCTATTCAGGTATTGGTCCAAATTTCAAGGTAAACATGTTTTTTTTTTTTTTTGGAATGGTAGGTTTTGCCATAATTTCTGTCTGTCTGTGTATAAGTGTTGATGTGTACAGATGTATAATGTAATTAAAAATTTTGTAATGTTTATATATTACATCATTACATTATGTACAGTGTTGATAGCTATGTATTTAATCCAGTTCTCTACCACTTGCTTGGATTTCTATATGATAAACAAAAGGGAATCACCTAAAACCTGCTTCAATTTTATACAGCCTATAGGTATTTGAAGTACATATTCCTTAAAATAATATGCCATTTTCATACTTTTCTACTCAAATACATACAACAGCAAAGAGTATCATAACACTGTTGATGGTGAGATACAGACAAGGAAAACTGTGCTGCTCCAAATCCATTACATACAAAACCACTGAAACTGGATCACATGTGTACCACCCATGCCAGTGTACAAGGTTTCATAACTTGAACCATGAAAACAAATGTGCTCATTCATTGATTTAAACACAACTTCATGAGTAAATAATTTTTGAATTACCTTCACTTTTTATCTGCTTGGGTCACAATATATCTCAAGAAACTTGCCTTTTATAAACTCACATAGAATTTGTTACAATGCCAATCTGGAACTGTTTTTCTCAATATGTGGAATGTGGTATGGATATTATTTCAACTAACTTAAAATGTATGTAAATATAAGTCCAATTTAAAATAAAAGCATGAATCTAGACTTTGAATTGTATGTGCTGACTCAGAAGGGAGGCATGGCTTTACAGGTTTACTTTGTATTTATTTCAAACATATAACTATAAAAAATGCAAAAATAATATGGCACAAGTCATGAATATATTAACTTGGAAATTTTTTAAAAATCTAATGAAATATACAAACTTGTCTCATGAAATGCTGTGGTGGTTTGAATGTCCCCCATAAAGTCATGTGTTTTAATATTTATACCCTAAGTAGTGGTGCTTCCAGGGAAGACTGTGATTCCTTCAGGAGATTGAACCTTGCTGGAGGAAGAGTGTCACTGTGGGCAGAGCTTGAGCTTTTACAACCCAGCCCCAAATTCTATTCTTGCTTTCTCTCTGTACTTCCCTATGGGCTTTACACTGTGAATCCAGTTTCCTTTATGGTGGTCTTCCTTTAAAAAATATAATAAACCCCTTCCCCACTTAAGCTGCTTCTGTTCTGGTATTTCGTCCCAGCAACAAGTAACTGATAGAAATGCTATCAATGATATTAATGCCATTTCAAAAGTCATCATCAGAATGTCTTAGAGTATAGTCTTTCTCCTGATCACAGCTCCACACAATCTGGGGAAATGGAGCAAATTTTAGAAACCTAGAGGCTATCAATAATGGATAGAAAAAGAAGAAGAAAAAGAATGGAAAGAGCTGGGAAGTTTACTGCTGTTTTGTAAACCTGTGAGAGAGCAGAGTGAACCAGACATAGCTTGGAAGACTCTGTCACAGAGAAAGAAGAGTGGAACATACATGCAATAATTGAGATTTTTAGGGGTTAGCCAAACAGATTCTGTCTTTTATGTTTTGTGGTATGGAAAACTATTGGAATATTCTGAATATGCATAAAATACTGAAAACAAAAGAAAATGTGGGTAATGTAATGATGCTCCAAATTGTTCATAGTACAGAAAAGAGATGCTGGGGCCACTCAATGGTCTCACCTAAGAAAAAAGGACAGTGTAACATGTATCCAAAATTTCGGTTTGGGGAGAAGGACCTGCCCAATGGATTAAATTTTTTCTGGTCCTAATCAGTATATCAAAGGGACCTAGAATTTTTAAATGCTTAGAGCCACAGAGAACAGAAAGAAAAAAAAAAGGAAAAAAATCTAAGCAGAATTATTCTGTTTCAGAAAACTAGTACAGATGGCTGACACCTGAGAGAGCAAAACATTACAATTAAATGAAATAAAAATTTTATGCCAATGAGTTATCCACATAGACAAGTTGAGAGAAGATATATTATCAGAGACTGTTGGAAACACCAGATCTTCTAACTAGGTAGATTGATGAAGGTCTTTCCCTGTATGAGATCAGTTGGTACTGGGGGAGTTACTTTAGAACAAACTACAAACAGAATTAGTCAAGACATAAAACATAAGACATAAAACAGTTCTCCAGTAATGGACCTTATTATAACTGAGGTACAAAAATTACTTAACAAATACTTCAAGCCAGTCATCACAAAAATGCTGAAAGAACATTATTTTGTCATTTCTGTCCCCTGGAGAACCCAACCACAAGCATGTTACCCTAGGTGAAATACAAGAGTCATAGGGCCAACACTGTATATTGCCACCTCGATGAGGTATCTACAGTAGTTATATGCATCAAAGCAGAAAACTGAATGGGGGATGTCTATATCCAGAGGTGGCAGAAGTGGGAAATATTACAGTATTTCACTATATTTTCCATAGATTTCTATGAAACTTTTGAAGTACTTTCTTTCACCTTCTGTTGAAATGTCTTAAGTAAAATATATCTTAACTTTAGGAATTCACAGTAAGCAACGAAGACAGAACTGTTGCAGAGAAAACAGAAATGTGCTAAAACATGAACTGTTTTTACAGGCATATGGATCAACAGAAGATGAAAATCTGAAGGTCAAATGTGGCAATCTTGTGTGTGTGTGTTATACACAGATATGTACATATGCTTGTGCCTCATGTGGCCTTTTTTGGTTTTGTTTTATTTTGTTTTGTTTGTTGTGGTAGGGTCTCACTCTAGCCCAGACTGACCTGGAATTCACTATGTAACCTCAGGGTGGCCTCAAACTCATGGTGATCCTTCTATCTCTGCCTCCCAAGTGCTGGAATTAATGGTGTGCACCACCATGCCTGGCTTTCATGTGGCACTTTTATAAAGTGTAGAGAATGATGTCAGGTATTCTCTATTGCTTTTCTGACTTATTACCTTGAGGCAGAGTCTCTCACTGAATTTGGACCTTGCCATTTTTCATTTACACTGGCTCAAGCAACAAGCCTAAGCCATCTTCCCATCTTAGCCTTTATTAGCATTGGGGTTACAGACCTGCTGGACCAAGCTGACATTTTACATGGGTCCTGGGAGTCAAATTCAGATCTTCATACTAGCACAGCAAGCTGTCTGAGAGGCTAAGCCACCTCCCCAGGCCCTGAATGTGGTACACCTTAGCAAACAGTTACATTTTGCTACATATCCATAAGTACTTTAGATGTTTTCTGGAAAGAATTGATGACATAATTCATATGCAACTTGGAAATAAGTGAAAATATGGACATGTCCATTCAAGCTCACATAGTGGTGAAAAACATCCAAAAAGGACACAAGAAAATGTATTTTTATCATTTTAACCTTATTTAATAAATGTTCAGATATTAATATGAATAAATAGGTGAATACTGCTAAATTTATCTTTATTCTTTTCATATTTTAATAAAATACTTAAATTTTCTTGCTAGAAATTTACATTTCCTTTGGTAATTATTAGGGTATATTGAAGAAACAGATATGCTATTTTCATTCAGGGACATTAATATTTTTTTTTTCTGAAGAATACGACATGTATATGCAAAAAATATACTTATCAGTCAGAAATTCTTTTTGTACTTGAGAATATCTAATTGTATGAAATTCAAATTCTTTCCCGAGATTACTGGAAAAATGTTTTAAAATTCTTCACATCTTTAGGTCTCCATATACAAACAGTGATCTTTTTTTCTAGTAGTGACACAATTTCTTGCCATCTTACATTTTAGAGGAAACTGGCTGTCTTTATTATTTAAAAAGCATGAAATTATTATATAAAACCAGTCACATACTTGTCAGGAAAAATGAAGCTATTTGGTTTACTAATATTTTGAACTAATTCTATTTGAAAACAAAATAAAATATTTTAAGTTTTAAAAGCATTTTTATTCATTTGTTTGACAGAGACATTATAGGTAAATCAGGGTCTCTTATAACTACAAATGCAGTACAGATGCATGTGCCACTTGGGCTATCTGGCTTTGCATGCTAGAGAATCAGACCCAGGCTGGCAGGCGGTGCAATCAAGCACCTTGAGCTGCTGAGCCATCTTTCCAACTCCATGACTCTTTATTTCAACATAAAATATGTAACATGACAATAATAATTGAAAAAAGAGGGTATTAGAAAAAAAGTAAGAGTTAATTTGCTCCCTAAAATGAATATTTATAAAACCCATAAAATACAGTGATATTATTTAAGAGAGATTGTTGAGTTCTATATTCATAATTGTTTACATCAATGTCATTTCCAGCTTTCTACAACATCTCAATATAGTTATAGATTTTTAAAAACGTTTTAGAGACAGAATTGACATACCAGGGCCTCAGCCACTGCAATCAAACTCCAGATGCTTATGCCAAGTAGTGGGAAAGGGTTACCCTGCACTTGTCTCATCTTTATGCATCTGGCTTACATGGTATCTGGAGAGTAGAACATGGGTCCTTAGGCTTTACAGGCAAGAATGTTAACTGCTAAGCCATCTCTACAGCCCAAGGATCAAGCTTTCATCATCATGGTCCATGGCTTTCATTTCCTCCTGT